>NC_134487.1:210254672-210497172 GCF_040206685.1 Ascaphus truei | reverse complement strand
AGTCACACACACAGTCACACAGTCACACACACAGTCACACACACAGTCACACAGTCACACAGTCACACACACAGTCACACAGTCACACAGTCACACAGTCACACAGTCACACACACAGTCACACACACAGTCACACAGTCACACAGTCACACACACAGTCACACACACAGTCACACAGTCACACAGTCACACACACAGTCACACAGTCACACAGTCACACACACAGTCACACACACACACAGTCACACACACAGTCACACAGTCACACACAATCACACACAGTCACACAGTCACACACACAGTCACACACACAGTCACACACACAGTCACACACACAGTCACACAATCACACACAGTCACACACACAGTCACACACACAGTCACACACACAGTCACACACAGTCACACACAGTCACACAGTCACACACACAGTCACACAGTCACACACAGTCACACAGTCACACAGTCACACACACAGTCACACACACAGTCACACAGTCACACACACAGTCACACAGTCACACACACAGTCACACACACAGTCACACAGTCACACACACAGTCACACACACACACACACAGTCACACACACACACACACACACACACACACACACACACACACACACACACACACACACAGTCACACACACAGTCACACACACAGTCACACACACAGTCACACAGTCACACACACAGTCACACAGTCACACAGTCACACACACAGTCACACAGTCACACACACAGTCACACAGTCACACAGTCACACAGTCACACAGTCACACAGTCACACAGTCACACACACAGTCACACACACAGTCACACACACAGTCACACAGACACAGTCACACAGTCACACACACAGTCACACACACACAGTCACACAGTCACACAGACACACAGTCACACAGACACACACACAGTCACACACACAGTCACACACACAGTCACACAGTCACACACACAGTCACACACACAGTCACACAGTCACACACACAGTCACACACACAGTCACACAGTCACACACACAGTCACACACACAGTCACACAGTCACACACACAGTCACACACACAGTCACACAGTCACACACAGTCACACACAGTCACACAGTCACACAGTCACACACAGTCACACAGTCACACAGTCACACACAGTCACACACACAGTCACACAGTCACACACAGTCACACACACAGTCACACAGTCACACAGTCACACAGTCACACAGTCACACACACAGTCACACAGTCACACACAGAGTCACACAGTCACACACACAGTCACACACACACAGTCACACAGTCACACAGTCACACACACAGTCACACAGTCACACAGTCACACAGTCACACAGTCACACACACAGTCACACAGTCACACACACAGTCACACACACACAGTCACACACACACAGTCACACACAGTCACACACACACACACACACACACACACACACACACACACACAGTCACACAGTCACACAGTCACACAGTCACACACACAGTCACACACACAGTCACACAGTCACACACACAGTCACACAGTCACACAGTCACACAGTCACACAGTCACACACACAGTCACACAAACAGTCACACAGTCACACAGTCACACACACAGTCACACAGTCACACACACAGTCACACAGTCACACACACAGTCACACACTGTCACACAGTCACACACACAGTCACACACACAGTCACACACACAGTAACACACAGTCACACACAGTCACACACACAGTCACACACACAGTCACACAGTCACACACAGTCACACAGTCACACACACAGTCACACACACAGTCACACACACAGTCACACAGTCACACACAGTCACACAGTCACACAGTCACACACACAGTCACACAGTCACACACACAGTCACAGACAAACACATTCACACAATCACACACACAGTCACACAGTCACACACACAGTCACACAGTCACACACACAGTCACACAATCACACACACAGTCACACAGTCACACAGTCACACAGTCAGTCACACAGTCACACAGTCAGTCACACAGTCACACAGTCAGTCACACAGTCACACAGTCACACAGTCAGTCACACAGTCACACAGTCACACAGTCAGTCACACAGTCACACAGTCACACACACAGTCACACAGTCAGTCACACAGTCACACAGTCAGTCACACAGTCACACAGTCACACACACAGTCACACAGTCACACAGTCACACAGTCACACACACAGTCACACACAAAGTCACACACACACACACACACACACACACACACACACACACACACACACAGTCACACACACAGACACACACACAGACACACACACACACACACACACACACACACACACACACACACAGCCACACACACAGTCACACAGTCACACACACAGTCACACAGTCACACACACAGTCACTGTGTGACTGTGTGACTGTGTGTGTGACTGTGTGACTGACTGTGTGACTGTGTGACTGACTGTGTGACTGTGTGACTGACTGTGTGACTGTGTGACTGACTGTGTGACTGTGTGACTGACTGTGTGACTGTGTGACTGACTGTGTGACTGTGTGACTGACTGTGTGACTGTGTGACTGTGTGACTGACTGTGTGACTGTGTGTGTGACTGTGTGTGTGACTGTGTGACTGTGTGACTGTGTGACTGTGTGACTGTGTGTGTGTGTGTGTGTGTGTGTGTGTGTGTGTGTGTGTGTGTGTGACTGTGTGACTGTGTGACTGTGTGACTGTGTGACTGTGTGTGTGACTGTGTGACTGTGTGTGTGACTGTGTGACTGACTGTGTGACTGACTGTGTGACTGACTGTGTGACTGTGTGACTGACTGTGTGACTGACTGTGTGACTGTGTGACTGACTGTGTGACTGTGTGACTGACTGTGTGACTGTGTGACTGACTGTGTGACTGTGTGACTGACTGTGTGACTGACTGTGTGACTGAGTGTGTGACTGTGTGACTGTGTGTGACTGTGTGACTGTGTGTGTGACTGCGTGACTGTGTGTGTGACTGTGTGACTGTGTGACTGTGTGACTGACTGTGACTGTGTGACTGTCTGTGTGACTGTGTGACTGACTGTGTGACTGTGTGACTGACTGTGTGACTGTGTGACTGACTGTGTGACTGTGTGACTGTGTGTGTGACTGTGTGACTGTGTGTGACTGTGTGTGACTGTGTGACTGTGTGTGTGACTGTGTGTGACTGTGTGACTGTGTGACTGTGTGTGTGACTGTGTGTGACTGTGTGTGACTGTGTGACTGTGTGACTGTGTGACTGTGTGTGTGACTGTGTGACTGTGTGTGTGACTGTGTGTGTGACTGTGTGTGTGACTGTGTGTGTGACTGTGTGACTGTGTGACTGTGTGACTGTGTGACTGCGTGACTGTGTGAGTGACTGTGTGAGTGACTGTGTGACTGTGTGACTGTGTGACTGTGTGACTGTGTGACTGTGTGACTGTGTGTGTGACTGTGTGACTGTGTGTGTGACTGTGTGACTGTGTGACTGTGTGTGTGACTGTGTGACTGTGTGACTGTGTGACTGTGTGACTGTGTGACTGTGTGTGTGACTGTGTGACTGTGTGACTGTGTGACTGTGTGACTGTGTGTGTGACTGTGTGACTGTGTGACTGTGTGACTGTGTGACTGTGTGACTGTGTGACTGTGTGTGTGACTGTGTGACTGTGTGTGTGACTGTGTGACTGTGTGTGTGACTGTGTGACTGTGTGTGTGACTGTGTGACTGTGTGTGTGACTGTGTGTGTGACTGTGTGTGTGACTGTGTGTGTGACTGTGTGACTGTGTGACTGTGTGTGTGACTGTGTGACTGTGTGTGTGACTGTGTGACTGTGTGTGTGACTGTGTGACTGCGTGACTGTGTGACTGTGTGTGTGACTGTGTGTGTGACTGTGTGTGTGACTGTGTGTGTGACTGTGTGACTGTGTGACTGTGTGACTGTGTGACTGTGTGTGACTGTGACTGTGTGACTGTGTGTGTGACTGTGTGTGTGACTGTGTGTGTGACTGTGTGACTGTGTGACTGTGTGTGTGACTGTGTGACTGTGTGACTGTGTGTGTGACTGTGTGACTGTGTGACTGTGTGTGTGACTGTGTGTGTGACTGTGTGTGTGACTGTGTGTGTGACTGTGTGTGTGACTGTGTGTGTGACTGTGTGACTGTGTGTGTGACTGTGTGACTGTGTGACACTGTGTGTGACTGTGTGTGTGACTGTGTGACTGTGTGTGTGACTGTGTGTGTGACTGTGTGACTGTGTGACTGTGTGACTGTGTGACTGTGTGTGTGACTGTGTGACTGTGTGACTGTGTGTGAGACTGTGTGACTGTGTGTGTGACTGTGTGACTGTGTGTGTGACTGTGTGACTGTGTGTGTGACTGTGTGACTGTGTGTGTGACTGTGTGACTGTGTGTGTGACTGTGTGACTGTGTGTGACTGTGTGACTGTGTGACTGTGTGTGTGACTGTGTGACTGTGTGACTGTGTGTGTGACTGTGTGACTGTGTGTGTGACTGTGTGTGTGACTGTGTGACTGTGTGACTGTGTGACTGTGTGTGTGACTGTGTGACTGTGTGTGTGACTGTGTGACTGTGTGACTGTGTGTGTGACTGTGTGACTGTGTGTGTGACTGTGTGACTGTGTGACTGTGTGTGTGACTGTGTGACTGTGTGACTGTGTGTGTGACTGACTTTGTGACTGTGTGACTGTGTGTGTGACTGTGTGTGTGACTGTGTGTGACTGTGTGACTGTGTGTGTGACTGTGTGTGACTGTGTGACTGTGTGTGTGACTGTGTGTGACTGTGTGACTGTGTGTGTGACTGTGTGACTGTGTGACTGTGTGTGTGACTGTGTGACTGTGTGACTGTGTGACTGTGTGACTGTGTGACTGTGTGTGTGACTGTGTGACTGTGTGTGTGACTGTGTGACTGTGTGTGTGACTGTGTGACTGTGTGTGTGACTGTGTGTGTGACTGTGTGACTGTGTGTGTGACTGTGTGACTGTGTGTGTGACTGTGTGACTGTGTGTGTGACTGTGTGACTGTGTGTGTGACTGTGTGACTGTGTGTGTGACTGTGTGACTGTGTGTGTGACTGTGTGACTGTGTGACTGTGTGACTGTGTGTGTGACTGTGTGACTGTGTGACTGTGTGTGTGACTGTGTGACTGTGTGACTGTGTGTGTGACTGTGTGACTGTGTGTGTGACTGTGTGACTGTGTGACTGTGTGTGTGACTGTGTGACTGTGTGACTGTGTGTGTGACTGTGACTGTGTGACTGTGTGTGTGACTGTGACTGTGTGACTGTGTGTGTGACTGTGTGACTGTGTGACTGTGTGTGTGACTGTGTGACTGTGTGACTGTGTGTGTGACTGTGTGACTGTGTGTGTGACTGTGTGACTGTGTGACTGTGTGACTGTGTGACTGTGTGACTGTGTGACTGTGTGTGTGACTGTGTGACTGTGTGACTGTGTGACTGTGTGTGTGACTGTGTGTGTGACTGTGTGACTGTGTGACTGTGTGTGTGACTGTGTGACTGTGTGACTGTGTGTGAGACTGTGTGACTGTGTGTGTGACTGTGTGACTGTGTGTGTGACTGTGTGACTGTGTGTGTGACTGTGTGACTGACTGTGTGACTGTGTGACTGACTGTGTGACTGTGTGACTGTGTGTGTGACTGTGTGACTGTGACTGTGTGACTGTGTGACTGTGTGTGTGTGACTGTGTGTGTGACTGTGTGACTGTGTGTGACTGTGTGTGTGACTGTGTGAGTGACTGTGTGTGTGACTGTGTGACTGTGTGTGTCACTGTGTGACTGTGTGTGTGACTGTGTGACTGTGTGTGTGACTGTGTGACTGTGTGTGTGACTGTGTGTGTGACTGTGTGTGTGACTGTGTGTGTGACTGTGTGACTGTGTGTGTGACTGTGTGTGACTGTGTGTGTGACTGTGTGACTGCGTGACTGTGTGTGTGACTGTGTGACTGTGTGTGTGACTGTGTGACTGTGTGTGTGACTGTGTGACTGTGTGTGTGACTGTGTGTGTGACTGTGTGTGTGACTGTGTGTGTGACTGTGTGACTGTGTGTGTGACTGTGTGACTGTGTGACACTGTGTGTGACTGTGTGTGTGACTGTGTGACTGTGTGTGTGACTGTGTGTGTGACTGTGTGACTGTGTGACTGTGTGACTGTGTGACTGTGTGACACTGTGTGTGACTGTGTGTGACTGTGTGTGTGACTGTGTGTGACTGTGTGTGTGTGTGTGACTGTGTGTGACTGTGTGTGACTGTGTGTGTGTGTGTGTGTGTGTGTGTGTGTGTGTGTGTGTGTGTGTGTGTGTGTGTGTGTGTGTGTGTGTGTGTGTGTGTGTGTGTGTGTGTCTGTGTGTCTGTGTGTGTGACTGTGTGTGACTGTGTATGTGACTGTGTGTGTGACTGTGTCACTGTGTGTGACTGTGTGTGACTGTGTGTGTGTGTGTGTGTGTGTGTGTGTGTGTGTGTGTGTGTGTGTGTGTGTGTGTGTGTGTGTGTGTGTGTGTGACTGTGTGTGTGACTGTGTGTGTGACTGTGTGACTGTGTGTGTGACTGTGTGTGTGACTGTGTGTGTGACTGTGTGACTGTGTGACTGTGTGTGTGACTGTGTGACTGTGTGACTGTGTGTGTGACTGTGTGACTGTGTGACTGTGTGTGTGACTGTGTGACTGTGTGTGTGACTGTGTGACTGTGTGTGTGACTGTGTGACTGTGTGTGTGACTGTGTGACTGTGTGTGTGACTGTGTGACTGTGTGTGTGACTGTGTGACTGTGTGTGTGACTGTGTGTGTGACTGTGTGTGTGACTGTGTGACTGTGTGTGTGACTGTGTGACTGTGTGTGTGACTGTGTGACTGTGTGACTGTGTGACTGTGTGACTGTGTGTGTGACTGTGTGTGTGACTGTGTGTGTGACTGTGTGACTGTGTGACTGTGTGTGTGACTGTGTGTGTGACTGTGTGTGTGACTGTGTGTGTGACTGTGTGTGTGACTGTGTGTGTGACTGTGTGACTGTGTGTGTGTGACTGTGTGACTGTGTGACTGTGTGTGTGACTGTGTGACTGTGTGACTGTGTGTGTGACTGTGTGTGTGACTGTGTGACTGTGTGTGTGACTGTGTGACTGTGTGACTGTGTGTGTGACTGTGTGACTGTGTGACTGTGTGACTGTGTGTGTGACTGTGTGACTGTGTGACTGTGTGTGTGACTGTGTGACTGTGTGTGTGACTGTGTGACTGTGTGACTGTGTGTGACTGTGTGACTGTGTGACTGTGTGTGTGACTGTGTGACTGTGTGACTGTGTGTGTGACTGTGTGACTGTGTGACTGTGTGTGTGACTGTGTGTGTGACTGTGTGACTGTGTGTGTGACTGTGTGTGTGACTGTGTGTGTGACTGTGTGTGTGACTGTGTGACTGTGTTTGTGACTGTGTGACTGTGTGTGTGACTGTGTGACTGTGTTTGTGACTGTGTGACTGTGTGTGTGACTGTGTGACTGTGTGACTGTGTGACTGTGTGTGTGACTGTGTGACTGTGTGACTGTGTGTGTGACTGTGTGACTGTGTGTGTGACTGTGTGTGTGACTGTGTGTGTGACTGTGTGACTGTGTGACTGTGTGTGTGACTGTGTGACTGTGTGACACTGTGTGTTACTGTGTGTGTGACTGTGTGACTGTGTGTGTGACTGTGTGTGTGACTGTGTGACTGTGTGACTGTGTGACTGTGTGACTGTGTGACACTGTGTGTGACTGTGTGTGACTGTGTGTGACTGTGTGTGTGTGTGTGTGTGACTGTGTGTGACTGTGTGTGACTGTGTGTGTGTGTGTGTGTGTGTGTGTGTGTGTGTGTGTGTGTGTGTGTGTGTGTGTGTGTGTGTGTGTGTCTGTGTGTGTGTGTGTGTGACTGTGTATGTGACTGTGTGTGTGACTGTGTCACTGTGTGTGACTGTGTGTGACTGTGTGTGTGTGTGTGTGTGTGTGTGTGTGTGTGTGTGTGTGTGTGTGTGTGTGTGTGTGTGTGTGTGTGTGTGTGTGTGTGACTGTGTGTGTGACTGTGTGTGTGACTGTGTGACTGTGTGACTGTGTGTGTGACTGTGTGTGTGACTGTGTGTGTGACTGTGTGACTGTGTGACTGTGTGTGTGACTGTGTGACTGTGTGACTGTGTGTGTGACTGTGTGACTGTGTGACTGTGTGTGTGACTGTGTGACTGTGTGTGTGACTGTGTGACTGTGTGTGTGACTGTGTGACTGTGTGTGTGACTGTGTGTGTGACTGTGTGTGTGACTGTGTGACTGTGTGACTGTGTGTGTGACTGTGTGTGTGACTGTGTGACTGTGTGACTGTGTGACTGTGTGTGTGACTGTGTGTGTGACTGTGTGTGTGACTGTGTGACTGTGTGACTGTGTGTGTGACTGTGTGTGTGACTGTGTGTGTGACTGTGTGTGTGACTGTGTGTGTGACTGTGTGTGTGACTGTGTGTGTGACTGTGTGACTGTGTGTGTGTGACTGTGTGACTGTGTGACTGTGTGTGTGACTGTGTGACTGTGTGACTGTGTGTGTGACTGTGTGTGTGACTGTGTGACTGTGTGTGTGACTGTGTGACTGTGTGACTGTGTGTGTGACTGTGTGACTGTGTGACTGTGTGACTGTGTGTGTGACTGTGTGACTGTGTGACTGTGTGTGTGACTGTGTGACTGTGTGTGTGACTGTGTGACTGTGTGACTGTGTGTGACTGTGTGACTGTGTGACTGTGTGTGTGACTGTGTGACTGTGTGACTGTGTGTGTGACTGTGTGACTGTGTGACTGTGTGTGTGACTGTGTGACTGTGTGTGTGACTGTGTGTGTGACTGTGTGTGTGACTGTGTGTGTGACTGTGTGACTGTGTTTGTGACTGTGTGACTGTGTGTGTGACTGTGTGACTGTGTTTGTGACTGTGTGACTGTGTGTGTGACTGTGTGACTGTGTGTGTGACTGTGTGTGACTGTGTGACTGTGTGTGTGACTGTGTGACTGTGTGTGTGACTGTGTGACTGTGTGTGTGACTGTGTGACTGTGTGTGTGACTGTGTGACTGTGTGACTGTGTGTGACACTGTGTGTGTGACTGTGTGACTGTGTGACTGTGTGACTGTGTGTGTGACTGTGTGACTGTGTGACTGTGTGTGTGACTGTGTGACTGTGTGTGTGACTGTGTGTGTGACTGTGTGACTGTGTGTGTGACTGTGTGACTGTGTGTGTGTGTGTGTGTGTGTGTGACTGTGTGTGTGACTGTGTGACTGTGTGACTGTGTGACTGTGTGACTGTGTGACTGTGTGTGTGTGTGACTGTGTGTGTGACTGTGTGACTGTGTGACTGTGTGTGTGACTGTGTGACTGTGTGACTGTGTGACTGTGTGACTGTGTGTGTGACTGTGTGTGACTGTGTGACTGTGTGTGACTGTGTGACTGTGTGTGTGACTGTGTGTGTGACTGTGTGACTGTGTGACTGTGTGACTGTGTGACTGTGTGTGTGACTGTGTGTGTGACTGTGTGTGTGACTGTGTGACTGTGTGTGTGACTGTGTGTGTGACTGTGTGACTGTGTGTGTGACTGTGTGACTGTGTGTGTGTGTGTGTGTGTGTGTGACTGTGTGTGTGACTGTGTGACTGTGTGTGTGACTGTGTGACTGTGTGTGTGACTGTGTGACTGTGTGTGTGTGTGTGTGTGACTGTGTGTGTGACTGTGTGACTGTGTGACTGTGTGACTGTGTGACTGTGTGACTGTGTGTGTGACTGTGTGACTGTGTGACTGTGTGTGTGACTGTGTGTGTGACTGTGTGACTGTGTGTGTGACTGTGTGTGTGACTGTGTGACTGTGTGTGTGACTGTGTGACTGTGTGTGTGACTGTGTGTGTGACTGTGTGACTGTGTGTGTGACTGTGTGACTGTGTGTGTGACTGTGTGAGTGTGTGTGTGACTGTGTGTGTGACTGTGTGACTGTGTGTGTGACTGTGTGACTGTGTGACTGTGTGTGTGACTGTGTGACTGTGTGACTGTGTGACTGTGTGACTGTGTGTGTGACTGTGTGACTGTGTGACTGTGTGACTGTGTGACTGTGTGTGTGACTGTGTGACTGTGTGTGTGACTGTGTGACTGTGTGACTGTGTGTGTGACTGTGTGACTGTGTGTGTGACTGTGTGTGTGTGACTGTGTGACTGTGTGACTGTGTGACTGTGTGTGTGACTGTGTGACTGTGTGTGTGACTGTGTGTGTGACTGTGTGTGTGACTGTGTGTGTGTGACTGTGTGACTGTGTTTGTGACTGTGTGACTGTGTGTGTGACTGTGTGACTGTGTTTGTGACTGTGTGACTGTGTGTGTGACTGTGTGTGACTGTGTGACTGTGTGTGTGACTGTGTGACTGTGTGTGTGACTGTGTGACTGTGTGTGTGACTGTGTGACTGTGTGTGTGACTGTGTGACTGTGTGTGACTGTGTGACTGTGTGTGTGACTGTGTGACTGTGTGTGTGACTGTGTGACTGTGTGACTGTGTGTGTGACTGTGTGACTGTGTGACTGTGTGTGTGACTGTGTGACTGTGTGTGTGACTGTGTGTGTGACTGTGTGACTGTGTGTGTGACTGTGTGACTGTGTGTGTGTGTGTGTGTGTGTGTGTGTGTGTGACTGTGTGTGTGACTGTGTGACTGTGTGACTGTGTGTGTGTGTGTGACTGTGTGTGTGACTGTGTGACTGTGTGACTGTGTGACTGTGTGACTGTGTGACTGTGTGTGTGACTGTGTGACTGTGTGTGACTGTGTGTGACTGTGTGTGACTGTGTGTGTGACTGTGTGACTGTGTGACTGTGTGACTGTGTGACTGTGTGACTGTGTGTGTGACTGTGTGACTGTGTGTGTGACTGTGTGACTGTGTGACTGTGTGTGTGACTGTGTGACTGTGTGTGTGACTGTGTGTGTGACTGTGTGACTGTGTGTGTGACTGTGTGACTGTGTGTGTGTGTGTGTGTGTGTGACTGTGTGTGTGACTGTGTGTGTGACTGTGTGACTGTGTGACTGTGTGTGTGTGTGTGTGTGTGTGTGTGTGTGTGTGTGTGTGTGTGTGTGTGTGTGTCTGTGTGTGTGACTGTGTGTGTGACTGTGTGACTGTGTGACTGTGTGACTGTGTGTGTGACTGTGTGACGGTGTGACGGTGTGACTGTGTGACTGTGTGACTGTGTGTGTGACTGTGTGACTGTGTGTGTGTGACTGTGTGACTGTGTGTGTGACTGTGTGACTGTGTGTGTGACTGTGTGACTGTGTGTGTGACTGTGTGACTGTGTGTGTGACTGTGTGACTGTGTGTGTGACTGTGTGTGTGACTGTGTGACTGTGTGACTGTGTGTGTGACTGTGTGACTGTGTGTGTGACTGTGTGACTGTGTGACTGTGTGACTGTGTGTGTGACTGTGTGACTGTGTGACTGTGTGACTGTGTGACTGTGTGTGTGACTGTGTGTGTGACTGTGTGACTGTGTGACTGTGTGTGTGACTGTGTGACTGTGTGTGTGACTGTGTGACTGTGTGACTGTGTGTGTGAATGTGTGACTGTGTGACTGTGTGTGTGACTGTGTGACTGTGTGTGACTGTGTGACTGTGTGATTGTGTGTGTGACTGTGTGACTGTGTGACTGTGTGTGTGACTGTGTGACTGTGTGTGTGACTGTGTGACTGTGTGACTGTGTGTGTGACTGTGTGACTGTGTGTGTGACTGTGTGTGTGACTGTGTGACTGTGTGTGTGACTGTGTGTGTGACTGTGTGACTGTGTGTGTGACTGTGTGTGTGACTGTGTGTGTGACTGTGTGTGTGACTGTGTGACTGTGTGACACTGTGTGACTGTGTGACTGTGTGACACTGTGTGACTGTGTGTGACTGTGTGACACTGTGTGTGACTGTGTGTGTGACTGTGTGACTGTGTGTGTGACTGTGTGACTGTGTGTGTGACTGTGTGACTGTGTGACTGTGTGTGTGACTGTGTGTGACTGTGTGTGACTGTGTGACTGTGTGTGACTGTGTGACTGTGTGACTGTGTGACTGTGTGTGTGACTGTGTGACTGTGTGACTGTGTGTGTGTGTGTGACTGTGTGTGTGTGTGTGTGTGTGTGTGTGTGTGTGTGTGTGTGTGTGTGTGTGTGTGTGTGTGTGTGTGTGTGTGTGACTGTGTGTGTGACTGTGTGTGTGACTGTGTGACTGTGTGTGTGTGTGTGTGACTGTGTGTGTGACTGTGTGACTGTGTGACTGTGTGACTGTGTGACTGTGTGACTGTGTGTGTGATTGTGTGACTGTGTGTCTGTGACTGTGTGTGTGACTGTGTGACTGTGTGTGTGACTGTGTGTGACTGTGTGACTGTGTGTGACTGTGTGTGTGACTGTGTGACTGTGTGTGTGACTGTGTGTGACTGTGTGACTGTGTGTGTGACTGTGTGTGTGACTGTGTGTGACTGTGTGACTGTGTGACTGTGTGACTGTGTGACTGTGTGACTGTGTGTGACTGTGTGTGACTGTGTGACTGTGTGACTGTGTGTGTGACTGTGTAACTGTGTGACTGTGTGTGTGACTGTGTGTGTGACTGTGTGACTGTGTGTGTGACTGTGTGTGTGACTGTGTGACTGTGTGTGTGACTGTGTGACTGTGTGTGTGACTGTGTGACTGTGTGTGTGACTGTGTGACTGTGTGTGTGACTGTGTGACTGTGTGTGTGACTGTGTGACTGTGTGTGTGACTGTGTGTGTGACTGTGTGTGTGACTGTGTGACTGTGTGTGTGACTGTGTGACTGTGTGTGTGACTGTGTGACTGTGTGTGTGACTGTGTGACTGTGTGTGTGACTGTGTGACTGTGTGTGTGACTGTGTGACTGTGTGACTGTGTGACTGTGTGTGTGACTGTGTGACTGTGTGTGTGACTGTGTGACTGTGTGACTGTGTGACTGTGTGTGTGACTGTGTGACTGTGTGTGTGACTGTGTGTGTGACTGTGTGTGTGACTGTGTGACTGTGTGTGTGAATGTGTGTGTGACTGTGTGTGTGACTGTGTGACTGTGTGTGTGACTGTGTGTGTGATTGTGTGTGTGACTGTGTGTGTGACTGTGTGACTGTGTGTGTGACTGTGTGACTGTGTGACTGTGTGTGTGACTGTGTGACTGTGTGTGTGACTGTGTGACTGTGTGACTGTGTGTGTGACTGTGTGTGTGACTGTGTGACTGTGTGACTGTGTGTGTGACTGTGTGTGTGACTGTGTGACTGTGTGTGTGACTGTGTGACTGTGTGTGTGACTGTGTGACTGTGTGACTGTGTGTGTGACTGTGTGTGTGACTGTGTGACTGTGTGTGTGACTGTGTGTGTGACTGTGTGTGTGACTGTGTGTGTGACTGTGTGACTGTGTGTGTGACTGTGTGACTGTGTGTGTGACTGTGTGTGTGTGTGTGTGTGTGTGTGTGTGTGTGTGTGTGTGTGTGTGTGTGTGTGTGTGTGTGTGTGTGTGTGTGTGTGTGTGTGACTGTGTGTGTGTGTGTGTGTGTGTGTGTGTGTGTGTGTGTGTGTGACTGTGTGTGTGACTGTGTGACTGTGTGACTGTGTGACTGTGTGTGTGATTGTGTGACTGTGTGACTGTGTGACTGTGTGTGTGATTGTGTGACTGTGTGTCTGTGACTGTGTGTGTGACTGTGTGTGTGACTGTGTGACTGTGTGTGTGTGACTGTGTGACTGTGTGACTGTGTGTGTGACTGTGTGACTGTGTGACTGTGTGTGTGACTGTGTGTGTGACTGTGTGACTGTGTGTGTGACTGTGTGACTGTGTGACTGTGTGACTGTGTGTGTGACTGTGTGACTGTGTGACTGTGTGTGTGACTGTGTGACTGTGTGACTGTGTGTGTGACTGTGTGACTGTGTGTGTGACTGTGTGACTGTGTGACTGTGTGTGACTGTGTGACTGTGTGACTGTGTGTGTGACTGTGTGACTGTGTGACTGTGTGTGTGACTGTGTGACTGTGTGACTGTGTGTGTGACTGTGTGTGTGACTGTGTGACTGTGTGTGTGACTGTGTGTGTGACTGTGTGACTGTGTGACTGTGTGTGTGACTGTGTGTGTGACTGTGTGACTGTGTGTGTGACTGTGTGTGTGACTGTGTGTGTGACTGTGTGTGTGACTGTGTGACTGTGTTTGTGACTGTGTGACTGTGTGTGTGACTGTGTGACTGTGTTTGTGACTGTGTGACTGTGTGTGTGACTGTGTGACTGTGTGTGTGACTGTGTGTGACTGTGTGACTGTGTGTGTGACTGTGTGACTGTGTGTGTGACTGTGTGACTGTGTGTGTGACTGTGTGACTGTGTGTGTGACTGTGTGACTGTGTGACTGTGTGTGACACTGTGTGTGTGACTGTGTGACTGTGTGACTGTGTGACTGTGTGTGTGACTGTGTGAC
This sequence comes from Ascaphus truei, assembly GCF_040206685.1. Classification (NCBI taxonomy): domain Eukaryota; kingdom Metazoa; phylum Chordata; class Amphibia; order Anura; family Ascaphidae; genus Ascaphus; species Ascaphus truei. The sequence continues at coordinate 210,482,706 of NC_134487.1, read as the reverse complement.
TGTGTGACTGTGTGTGTGACTGTGTGACTGTGTGTGTGACTGTGTGTGTGACTGTGTGACTGTGTGTGTGACTGTGTGACTGTGTGTGTGTGTGTGTGTGTGTGTGACTGTGTGTGTGACTGTGTGACTGTGTGACTGTGTGACTGTGTGACTGTGTGACTGTGTGACTGTGTGACTGTGTGTGTGTGACTGTGTGTGTGACTGTGTGACTGTGTGACTGTGTGTGTGACTGTGTGACTGTGTGACTGTGTGACTGTGTGACTGTGTGTGTGACTGTGTGTGACTGTGTGACTGTGTGTGACTGTGTGACTGTGTGTGTGACTGTGTGTGTGACTGTGTGACTGTGTGACTGTGTGACTGTGTGACTGTGTGTGTGACTGTGTGTGTGACTGTGTGTGTGACTGTGTGACTGTGTGTGTGACTGTGTGTGTGACTGTGTGTGTGACTGTGTGACTGTGTGTGTGTGTGTGTGTGTGTGTGACTGTGTGTGTGACTGTGTGACTGTGTGTGTGACTGTGTGACTGTGTGTGTGACTGTGTGACTGTGTGTGTGTGTGTGTGACTGTGTGTGTGACTGTGTGACTGTGTGACTGTGTGACTGTGTGACTGTGTGACTGTGTGTGTGACTGTGTGACTGTGTGACTGTGTGTGTGACTGTGTGTGTGACTGTGTGACTGTGTGTGTGACTGTGTGTGTGACTGTGTGACTGTGTGTGTGACTGTGTGACTGTGTGTGTGACTGTGTGTGTGACTGTGTGACTGTGTGTGTGACTGTGTGACTGTGTGTGTGACTGTGTGAGTGTGTGTGTGACTGTGTGTGTGACTGTGTGACTGTGTGTGTGACTGTGTGACTGTGTGACTGTGTGTGTGACTGTGTGACTGTGTGACTGTGTGACTGTGTGACTGTGTGTGTGACTGTGTGACTGTGTGACTGTGTGTGTGACTGTGTGACTGTGTGTGTGACTGTGTGACTGTGTGACTGTGTGTGTGACTGTGTGACTGTGTGTGTGACTGTGTGTGTGTGACTGTGTGACTGTGTGACTGTGTGACTGTGTGTGTGACTGTGTGACTGTGTGTGTGACTGTGTGTGTGACTGTGTGTGTGACTGTGTGTGTGTGACTGTGTGACTGTGTTTGTGACTGTGTGACTGTGTGTGTGACTGTGTGACTGTGTTTGTGACTGTGTGACTGTGTGTGTGACTGTGTGTGACTGTGTGACTGTGTGTGTGACTGTGTGACTGTGTGACTGTGTGTGTGACTGTGTGACTGTGTGTGTGACTGTGTGACTGTGTGTGTGACTGTGTGACTGTGTGTGACTGTGTGACTGTGTGTGTGACTGTGTGACTGTGTGTGTGACTGTGTGACTGTGTGACTGTGTGTGTGACTGTGTGACTGTGTGACTGTGTGTGTGACTGTGTGACTGTGTGTGTGACTGTGTGTGTGACTGTGTGACTGTGTGTGTGACTGTGTGACTGTGTGTGTGTGTGTGTGTGTGTGTGTGTGTGACTGTGTGTGTGACTGTGTGACTGTGTGACTGTGTGTGTGTGTGTGACTGTGTGTGTGACTGTGTGACTGTGTGACTGTGTGACTGTGTGACTGTGTGACTGTGTGTGTGACTGTGTGACTGTGTGTGACTGTGTGTGACTGTGTGTGACTGTGTGTGTGACTGTGTGACTGTGTGACTGTGTGACTGTGTGACTGTGTGACTGTGTGTGTGACTGTGTGACTGTGTGTGTGACTGTGTGACTGTGTGACTGTGTGTGTGACTGTGTGACTGTGTGTGTGACTGTGTGTGTGACTGTGTGACTGTGTGTGTGACTGTGTGACTGTGTGTGTGTGTGTGTGTGTGACTGTGTGTGTGACTGTGTGTGTGACTGTGTGACTGTGTGACTGTGTGTGTGTGTGTGTGTGTGTGTGTGTGTGTGTGTGTGTGTGTGTGTGTGTGTGTGTGTGTGTGTGTCTGTGTGTGTGACTGTGTGTGTGACTGTGTGACTGTGTGACTGTGTGACTGTGTGTGTGACTGTGTGACGGTGTGACTGTGTGACTGTGTGACTGTGTGACTGTGTGTGTGACTGTGTGACTGTGTGTGTGTGACTGTGTGACTGTGTGTGTGACTGTGTGACTGTGTGTGTGACTGTGTGACTGTGTGTGTGACTGTGTGACTGTGTGTGTGACTGTGTGACTGTGTGTGTGACTGTGTGTGTGACTGTGTGACTGTGTGACTGTGTGTGTGACTGTGTGACTGTGTGTGTGACTGTGTGACTGTGTGACTGTGTGACTGTGTGTGTGACTGTGTGACTGTGTGACTGTGTGACTGTGTGACTGTGTGTGTGACTGTGTGTGTGACTGTGTGACTGTGTGACTGTGTGTGTGACTGTGTGACTGTGTGTGTGAATGTGTGACTGTGTGACTGTGTGTGTGACTGTGTGACTGTGTGTGACTGTGTGACTGTGTGATTGTGTGTGTGACTGTGTGACTGTGTGACTGTGTGTGTGACTGTGTGACTGTGTGTGTGACTGTGTGACTGTGTGACTGTGTGTGTGACTGTGTGACTGTGTGTGTGACTGTGTGTGTGACTGTGTGACTGTGTGTGTGACTGTGTGTGTGACTGTGTGACTGTGTGTGTGACTGTGTGTGTGACTGTGTGTGTGACTGTGTGTGTGACTGTGTGACTGTGTGACTGTGTGACTGTGTGACACTGTGTGACACTGTGTGACTGTGTGTGACTGTGTGACACTGTGTGTGACTGTGTGTGTGACTGTGTGACTGTGTGTGTGACTGTGTGACTGTGTGTGTGACTGTGTGACTGTGTGACTGTGTGTGTGACTGTGTGTGACTGTGTGTGACTGTGTGACTGTGTGTGACTGTGTGACTGTGTGACTGTGTGACTGTGTGTGTGACTGTGTGACTGTGTGACTGTGTGTGTGTGTGTGTGACTGTGTGTGTGTGTGTGTGTGTGTGTGTGTGTGTGTGTGTGTGTGTGTGTGTGTGTGTGTGTGACTGTGTGTGTGACTGTGTGTGTGACTGTGTGACTGTGTGTGTGTGTGTGTGACTGTGTGTGTGACTGTGTGACTGTGTGACTGTGTGACTGTGTGACTGTGTGTGTGATTGTGTGACTGTGTGTCTGTGACTGTGTGTGTGACTGTGTGACTGTGTGTGTGACTGTGTGTGACTGTGTGACTGTGTGTGACTGTGTGTGTGACTGTGTGACTGTGTGTGTGACTGTGTGTGACTGTGTGACTGTGTGTGTGACTGTGTGTGTGACTGTGTGTGTGACTGTGTGTGACTGTGTGACTGTGTGACTGTGTGACTGTGTGACTGTGTGTGACTGTGTGTGACTGTGTGACTGTGTGACTGTGTGTGTGACTGTGTGTGTGACTGTGTAACTGTGTGACTGTGTGTGTGACTGTGTGTGTGACTGTGTGACTGTGTGTGTGACTGTGTGTGTGACTGTGTGACTGTGTGTGTGACTGTGTGACTGTGTGTGTGACTGTGTGACTGTGTGTGTGACTGTGTGACTGTGTGTGTGACTGTGTGACTGTGTGTGTGACTGTGTGACTGTGTGTGTGACTGTGTGTGTGACTGTGTGTGTGACTGTGTGACTGTGTGTGTGACTGTGTGACTGTGTGTGTGACTGTGTGACTGTGTGTGTGACTGTGTGACTGTGTGTGTGACTGTGTGACTGTGTGTGTGACTGTGTGACTGTGTGTGTGACTGTGTGACTGTGTGTGTGACTGTGTGACTGTGTGTGTGACTGTGTGACTGTGTGTGTGACTGTGTGACTGTGTGACTGTGTGACTGTGTGTGTGACTGTGTGACTGTGTGTGTGACTGTGTGTGTGACTGTGTGTGTGACTGTGTGACTGTGTGTGTGAATGTGTGTGTGACTGTGTGTGTGACTGTGTGACTGTGTGTGTGACTGTGTGTGTGATTGTGTGTGTGACTGTGTGTGTGACTGTGTGACTGTGTGTGTGACTGTGTGACTGTGTGACTGTGTGTGTGACTGTGTGACTGTGTGTGTGACTGTGTGACTGTGTGACTGTGTGTGTGACTGTGTGTGTGACTGTGTGACTGTGTGACTGTGTGTGTGACTGTGTGTGTGACTGTGTGACTGTGTGTGTGACTGTGTGACTGTGTGTGTGACTGTGTGACTGTGTGACTGTGTGTGTGACTGTGTGTGTGACTGTGTGACTGTGTGTGTGACTGTGTGTGTGACTGTGTGTGTGACTGTGTGTGTGACTGTGTGACTGTGTGTGTGACTGTGTGACTGTGTGTGTGACTGTGTGTGTGTGTGTGTGTGTGTGTGTGTGTGTGTGTGTGTGTGTGTGTGTGTGTGTGTGTGTGTGTGTGTGACTGTGTGTGTGTGTGTGTGTGTGTGTGTGTGTGTGTGTGACTGTGTGTGTGACTGTGTGACTGTGTGACTGTGTGACTGTGTGTGTGATTGTGTGACTGTGTGACTGTGTGACTGTGTGTGTGATTGTGTGACTGTGTGTCTGTGACTGTGTGTGTGACTGTGTGTGTGACTGTGTGTGTGACTGTGTGACTGTGTGACTGTGTGTGACTGTGTGACTGTGTGTGTGACTGTGTGTGACTGTGTGACTGTGTGTGTGACTGTGTGTGTGACTGTGTGACTGTGTGACTGTGTGTGACTGTGTGACTGTGTGTGACTGTGTGTGTGACTGTGTGTGTGACTGTGTGACTGTGTGTGACTGTGTGACTGTGTGACTGTGTGACTGTGTGTGTGACTGTGTGTGTGACTGTGTGACTGTGTGACTGTGTGTGTGACTGTGTGTGTGACTGTATAACTGTGTGACTGTGTGTGTGACTGTGTGTGTGACTGTGTGACTGTGTGTGTGACTGTGTGTGTGATTGTGTGACTGTGTGTGTGACTGTGTGACTGTGTGACTGTGTGACTGTGTGACTGTGTGTGTGACTGTGTGACTGTGTGTGTGACTGTGTGACTGTGTGTGTGACTGTGTGACTGTGTGTGTGACTGTGTGACTGTGTGTGTGACTGTGTGTGTGACTGTGTGTGTGACTGTGTGTGTGACTGTGTGTGTGACTGTGTGTGTGACTGTGTGACTGTGTGTGTGACTGTGTGACTGTGTGTGTGACTGTGTGTGACTGTGTGACTGTGTGACTGTGTGACTGTGTGACTGTGTGACTGTGTGTGTGACTGTGTGACTGTGTGTGTGACTGTGTGACTGTGTGTGTGACTGTGTGACTGTGTGTGTGACTGTGTGACTGTGTGTGTGACTGTGTGTGTGACTGTGTGTGTGACTGTGTGACTGTGTGACTGTGTGTGTGACTGTGTGACTGTGTTTGTGACTGTGTGACTGTGTGTGTGACTGTGTGTGACTGTGTGTGACTGTGTGACTGTGTGTGTGTGTGACTGTGTGACTGTGTGTGTGACTGTGTGACTGTGTGTGTGACTGTGTGACTGTGTGTGTGACTGTGTGACTGTGTGTGTGACTGTGTGACTGTGTGTGTGACTGTGTGTGTGACTGTGTGACTGTGTGTGACTGTGTGACTGTGTGTGTGACTGTGTGACTGTGTGACTGTGTGTGTGACTGTGTGACTGTGTGACTGTGTGTGTGACTGTGTGACTGTGTGTGTGACTGTGTGTGTGACTGTGTGACTGTGTGTGTGACTGTGTGACTGTGTGTGTGACTGTGTGTGTGTGTGTGTGACTGTGTGTGTGACTGTGTGACTGTGTGACTGTGTGTGTGTGTGTGTGTGTGTGTGTGTGTGACTGTGTGTGTGACTGTGTGACTGTGTGACTGTGTGACTGTGTGACTGTGTGACTGTGTGTGTGACTGTGTGACTGTGTGTGTGACTGTGTGACTGTGTGTGTGACTGTGTGACTGTGTGTGTGACTGTGTGTGTGACTGTGTGTGTGACTGTGTGACTGTGTGTGTGACTGTGTGTGTGACTGTGTGTGTGACTGTGTGACTGTGTGTGTGACTGTGTGTGTGACTGTGTGTGTGACTGTGTGACTGTGTGTGTGACTGTGTGTGTGACTGTGTGTGTGACTGTGTGTGTGACTGTGTGTGTGACTGTGTGACTGTGTGACTGTGTGACTGTGTGTGTGACTGTGTGACTGTGTGACTGTGTGACTGTGTGACTGTGTGTGTGTGTGTGACTGTGTGACTGTGTGACTGTGTGACTGTGTGACTGTGTGTGACTGTGTGACTGTGTGTGTGACTGTGTGTGTGACTGTGTGACTGTGTGTGTGACTGTGTGACTGTGTGACTGTGTGACTGTGTGTGACTGTGTGACTGTGTGTGTGTGACTGTGTGACTGTGTGACTGTGTGTGTGACTGTGTGACTGTGTGTGTGACTGTGTGACTGTGTGATTGTGTGTGTGACTGTGTGACTGTGTGTGTGACTGTGTGACTGTGTGTGTGACTGTGTGTGTGACTGTGTGACTGTGTGTGTGACTGTGTGTGACTGTGTGTGTGACTGTGTGACTGTGTGACTGTGTGACACTGTGTGACTGTGTGACACTGTGTGTGACTGTGTGTGTGACTGTGTGACTGTGTGACTGTGTGACTGTGTGACTGTGTGTGTGACTGTGTGTGACTGTGTGACTGTGTGTGTGACTGTGTGACTGTGTGTGTGACTGTGTGTGACTGTGTGACTGTGTGACTGTGTGTGTGACTGTGTGTGTGACTGTGTGTGTGTGTGTGTGTGTGTGTGTGTGTGTGTGTGTGTGTGTGTGTGTGTGTGTGTGTGTGTGTGTGTGTGTGTGTGTGTGTGTGTGTGACTGTGTGACTGTGTGACTGTGTGTGTGATTGTGGGACTGTGTGTCTGTGACTGTGTGTGTGACTGTGTGACTGTGTGTGTGACTGTGTGTGACTGTGTGACTGTGTGTGACTGTGTGTGTGACTGTGTGACTGTGTGTGTGACTGTGTGTGACTGTGTGTGTGACTGTGTGTGTGACTGTGTGACTGTGTGTGACTGTGTGACTGTGTGTGACTGTGTGTGTGACTGTGTGTGTGACTGTGTGTGTGACTGTGTGTGACTGTGTGTGACTGTGTGACTGTGTGTGTGACTGTGTGACTGTGTGACTGTGTGACTGTGTGTGTGTGTGACTGTGTGTGTGACTGTGTGTGTGACTGTGTAACTGTGTGACTGTGTGTGTGACTGTGTGTGTGACTGTGTGTGTGACTGTGTAACTGTGTGACTTTGTGTGTGACTGTGTGTGTGACTGTGTGACTGTGTGTGTGACTGTGTGTGTGACTGTGTGACTGTGTGTGTGACTGTGTGACTGTGTGTGTGACTGTGTGACTGTGTGTGTGACTGTGTGACTGTGTGTGTGACTGTGTGACTGTGTGTGTGACTGTGTGACTGTGTGTGTGAGTGTGTGTGTGACTGTGTGTGACTGTGTGTGTGACTGTGTGTGTGACTGTGTGACTGTGTGTGTGACTGTGTGTGTGACTGTGTGACTGTGTGTGTGACTGTGTGACTGTGTGTGTGACTGTGTGACTGTGTGTGTGACTGTGTGTGTGACTGTGTGTGTGACTGTGTGACTGTGTGACTGTGTGTGTGACTGTGTGTGTGACTGTGTGACTGTGTGACTGTGTGACTGTGTGTGTGACTGTGTGACTGTGTGACTGTGTGTGTGACTGTGTGACTGTGTGACTGTGTGACTGTGTGTGTGACTGTGTGACTGTGTGATTGTGTGTGTGACTGTGTGACTGTGTGACTGTGTGTGTGACTGTGTGACTGTGTGTGTGACTGTGTGACTGTGTGTGTGACTGTGTGTGTGACTGTGTGACTGTGTGTGTGACTGTGTGTGTGACTGTGTGACTGTGTGTGTGACTGTGTGACTGTGTGACTGTGTGACTGTGTGACTGTGTGTGACTGTGTGACTGTGTGTGTGACTGTGTGACTGTGTGACTGTGTGACTGTGTGACTCTGTGTGTGACTGTGTGTGTGTGTGTGTGTGTGTGTGTGTGTGTGTGTGTGTGTGTGTGTGTGTGACTGTGTGTGTGACTGTGTGTGTGACTGTGTGTGTGACTGTGTGTGTGACTGTGTGTGTGACTGTGTGTGTGACTGTGTGACTGTGTGTGTGACTGTGTGACTGTGTGACTGTGTGTGTGATTGTGTGACTGTGTGTCTGTGACTGTGTGTGTGACTGTGTGACTGTGTGTGTGACTGTGTGACTGTGTGACTGTGTGTGACTGTGTGTGTGACTGTGTGACTGTGTGACTGTGTGTGACTGTGTGACTGTGTGTGTGACTGTGTGTGTGACTGTGTGTGACTGTGTGACTGTGTGTGTGACTGTGTGTGACTGTGTGTGTGACTGTGTGACTGTGTGTGTGACTGTGTGTGACTGTGTGTGACTGTGTGTGTGACTGTGTGACTGTGTGTGTGACTGTGTGTGTGACTGTGTGTGACTGTGTGACTGTGTGACTGTGTGACTGTGTGTGTGACTGTGTGTGTGACTGTGTGTGTGACTGTGTGTGAGACTGTGTGTGAGACTGTGTGACTGTGTGTGACTGTGTGTGACTGTGTGTGTGACTGTGTGACTGTGTGACTGTGTGTGTGACTGTGTGTGTGACTGTGTAACTGTGTGACTGTGTGTGTGTGACTGTGTGTGTGATTGTGTGACTGTGTGTGTGATTGTGTGACTGTGTGACTGTGTGACTGTGTGTGTGACTGTGTGACTGTGTGTGTGACTGTGTGACTGTGTGTGTGACTGTGTGACTGTGTGTGTGACTGTGTGACTGTGTGTGTGACTGTGTGAGTGACTGTGTGACTGTGTGAGTGACTGTGTGACTGTGTGTGTGACTGTGACTGTGTGTGTGACTGTGTGACTGTGTGCGTGACTGTGACTGTGTGTGTGACTGTGTGACTGTGTGTGTGACTGTGTGACTGTGTGTGTGACTGTGTGACTGTGTGTGTGACTGTGTGACTGTGTGTGTGACTGTGTGACTGTGTGTGTGTGACTGTGTGACTGTGTGACTGTGTGTGTGACTGTGTGACTGTGTGTGTGACTGTGTGTGTGACTGTGTGACTGTGTGTGTGACTGTGTGACTGTGTGTGTGACTGTGTGACTGTGTGTGTGACTGTGTGTGTGACTGTGTGTGTGACTGTGTGTGTGACTGTGTGTGACTGTGTGACTGTGTGACTGTGTGTGACTGTGTGTGTGACTGTGTGTGTGACTGTGTGTGTGACTGTGTGAGACTGTGTGTGTGACTGTGTGTGTGACTGTGTGAGACTGTGTGAGTGACTGTGTGTGTGACTGTGTGACTGTGTGACTGTGTGACTGTGTGTGTGACTGTGTGACTGTGTGTGTGACTGTGTGACTGTGTGACTGTGTGACTGTGTGTGTGATTGTGTGACTGTGTGTCTGTGACTGTGTGTGTGACTGTGTGACTGTGTGTGTGACTGTGTGTGACTGTGTGACTGTGTGTGACTGTGTGACTGTGTGTGTGACTGTGTGTGTGACTGTGTGTGACTGTGTGACTGTGTGTGTGACTGTGTGACTGTGTGTGACTGTGTGACTGTGTGACTGTGTGACTGTGTGACTGTGTGTGTGACTGTGTGTGTGACTGTGTGTGTGACTGTGAGACTGTGTGACTGTGTGTGACTGTGTGTGTGACTGTGTGACTGTGTGACTGTGTGACTGTGTGTGTGACTGTGTGTGTGACTGTGTAACTGTGTGACTGTGTGTGTGTGTGACTGTGTGTGTGATTGTGTGACTGTGTGTGTGATTGTGTGACTGTGTGACTGTGTGACTGTGTGACTGTGTGTGTGACTGTGTGACTGTGTGTGTGACTGTGTGACTGTGTGTGTGACTGTGTGACTGTGTGTGTGACTGTGACTGTGTGTGTGACTGTGTGAGTGACTGTGTGAGTGACTGTGTGACTGTGTGTGTGACTGTGACTGTGTGTGTGACTGTGTGACTGTGTGACTGTGTGCGTGACTGTGACTGTGTGTGTGACTGTGTGACTGTGTGTGTGACTGTGTGACTGTGTGTGTGACTGTGTGACTGTGTGTGTGACTGTGTGACTGTGTGTGTGACTGTGTGACTGTGTGTGTGACTGTGTGACTGTGTGTGTGACTGTGTGACTGTGTGTGTGACTGTGTGACTGTGTGACTGTGTGTGTGACTGTGTGACTGTGTGACTGTGTGTGTGACTGTGTGACTGTGTGACTGTGTGTGTGACTGTGTGACTGTGTGACTGTGTGACTGTGTGTGTGACTGTGTGACTGTGTGACTGTGTGTGTGACTGTGTGACTGTGTGACTGTGTGACTGTGTGTGTGACTGTGTGACTGTGTGACTGTGTGACTGTGTGTGTGACTGTGTGACTGTGTGTGTGACTGTGTGACTGTGTGTGTGACTGTGTGACTGTGTGACTGTGTGTGTGACTGTGTGACTGTATGACTGTGTGACTGTGTGTGTGACTGTGTGACTGTGTGACTGTGTGACTGTGTGTGTGACTGTGTGACTGTGTGTGTGACTGTGTGACTGTGTGACTGTGTGACTGTGTGTGTGACTGTGTGACTGTGTGTGTGACTGTGTGACTGTGTGTGTGACTGTGTGTGTGACTGTGTGTGTGTGTGTGTGTGTGTGTGTGTGTGTGTGTGTGTGTGTGTGTGTGTGTGTGTGTGTGTGTGTGTGTGTGTGTGTGTGTGTGTGACTGTGTGTGTGACTGTGTGTGTGACTGTGTGTGTGACTGTGTGTGACTGTGTGTGTGACTGTGTGTGTGTGTGTGTGTGTGTGTGTGTGTGTGTGTGTGTGTGTGTGTGTGTGTGTGTGTGTGTGTGTGTGTGTGACTGTGTGTGTGACTGTGTGTGACTGTGTGACTGTGTGACTGACTGTGTGACTGACTGTGTGACTGACTGTGTGACTGACTGTGTGACTGACTGTGTGACTGACTGTGTGACTGTGTGTGTGACTGTATGTGTGACTGTGTGTGTGACTGTGTGACTGTGTGTGTGACTGTGTGACTGTGTGTGTGACTGTGTGTGTGATTGTGTGACTGTGTGTGTGACTGTGTGTGTGACTGTGTGTGTGACTGTGTGTGTGACTGTGTGACTGTGTGTGTGACTGTGTGACTGTGTGTGTGACTGTGTGACTGTGTGTGTGACTGTGTGACTGTGTGTGTTACTGTGTGACTGTGTGTGTGACTGTGTTACTGTGTGTGTGACTGTGTGACTGTGTGTGTGACTGTGTGACTGTGTGTGTGACTGTGTGACTGTGTGTGTGACTGTGTGACTGTGTGTGTGACTGTGTGACTGTGTGACTGTGTGTGTGACTGTGTGACTGTGTGTGTGACTGTGTGACTGTGTGTGTGACTGTGTGACTGTGTGTGTGACTGTGTGACTGTGTGTGTGACTGTGTGACTGTGTGTGTGACTGTGTGACTGTGTGACTGTGTGACTGTGTGTGTGACTGTGTGTGTGACTGTGTGTGTGACTGTGTGACTGTGTGACTGTGTGTGTGACTGTGTGACTGTGTGACTGTGTGACTATGTGTGTGTGACTGTGTGTGTGACTGTGTGACTGTGTGACTGACTGTGTGACTGTGTGACTGTGTGTGTGACTGTGTGACTGTGTGTGTGACTGTGTGACTTTGTGACTGTGTGTGACTGTGTGACTGTGTGTGTTACTGTGTGACTGTGTGACTGTGTGACTGTGTGTGTGACTGTGTGACTGTGTGTGTGACTGTGTGACTGTGTGACTGTGTGTGTGACTGTGTGACTGTGTGACTGTGTGTGTGACTGTGTGACTGTGTGACTGTGTGTGTGACTGTGTGACTGTGTGTGTGACTGTGTGTGTGACTGTGTGTGTGACTGTGTGTGTGACTGTGTGACTGTGTGTGTGTGACTGTGTGTGTGACTGTGTGTGTGACTGTGTGTGTGACTGTGTGACTGTGTGACTGACTGTGTGACTGTGTGACTGACTGTGTGACTGTGTGACTGTGTGTGTGTGACTGTGTGACTGTGTGTGTGACTGTGTGACTGAGTGTGTGACTGTGTGACTGAGTGTGTGACTGTGTGACTGTGTGACTGTGTGACTGTGTGACTGTGTGTGTGACTGTGTGACTGTGTGACTGTGTGTGTGACTGTGTGACTGTGTGACTGTGTGAGTGACTGTGTGACTGTGTGACTGTGTGTGTGACTGTGTGACTGTGTGTGTGACTGTGTGTGTGTGACTGTGTGACTGTGTGTGTGACTGTATGTGTGACTGTGTGACTGTGTGTGTGACTGTGTGTGTGACTGTGTGACTGTGTGTGTGACTGTGTGACTGTGTGACTGTGTGTGTGACTGTGTGACTGTGTGACTGTGTGTGTGACTGTGTGTGTGACTGTGTGACTGTGTGTGACTGTGTGTGTGACTGTGTGTGTGACTGACTGTGTGTGTGACTGTGTGTGTGACTGACTGTGTGTGTGACTGTGTGTGTGACTGTGTGTGTGACTGTGTGACTGTGGGTGTGACTGTGTGACTGTGGGTGTGACTGTGTGACTGTGGGTGTGACTGTGTGACTGTGGGTGTGACTGTGTGACTGTGGGTGTGACTGTGTGACTGTGGGTGTGACTGTGGGTGTGACTGTGTGACTGTGGGTGTGACTGTGTGACTGTGTGTGTGACTGTGTGACAGTGTGACTGTGTGACTGTGTGTGTGACTGTGTGACAGTGTGACTGTGTGACTGTGTGTGTGACTGTGTGACTGTGTGACTGTGTGACTGTGTGTGTGACTGTGTGACTGTGTGACTGTGTGACTGTGTGTGTGACTGTGTGACTGTGTGACTGTGTGTGTGACTGTGTGACTGTGTGTGTGACTGTGTGACTGTGTGACTGTGTGTGTGACTGTGTGACTGTGTGACTGTGTGACTGTGTGACTGTGTGACTGTGTGACTGTGTGTGTGACTGTGTGACTGTGTGTGACTGTGTGTGTGACTGTGACTGTGTGTGTGACTGTGACTGTGTGTGTGACTGTGTGACTGTGTGTGTGACTGTGTGACTGTGTGTGTGACTGTGTGACTGTGGGTGTGACTGTGTGACTGTGGGTGTGACTGTGTGACTGTGTGTGTGACTGTGTGACTGTGTGACTGTGTGTGTGACTGTGTGACTGTGTGACTGTGTGTGTGACTGTGTGACTGTGTGTGTGACTGTGTAACTGTGTGACTGTGTAACTGTGTGACTGTGTGTGTGACTGTGTGTGTGACTGTGTGACTGTGTGTGTGACTGTGTGTGTGATTGTGTGACTGTGTGTGTGACTGTGTGACTGTGTGACTGTGTGACTGTGTGTGTGTGACTGTGTGACTGTGTGACTGTGTGTGTGACTGTGTGACTGTGTGTGTGACTGTGTGTGTGACTGTGTGTGTGACTGTGTGACTGTGTGTGTGACTGTGTGACTGTGTGACTGTGACTGTGTGTGTGACTGTGTGACTGTGTGTGTGACTGTGACTGTGTGTGTGACTGTGTGACTGTGTGTGTGACTGTGTGACTGTGTGTGTGACTGTGTGACTGTGTGTGTGACTGTGTGACTGTGTGTGTGACTGTGTGACTGTGTGACTGTGTGTGTGACTGTGTGACTGTGTGACTGTGTGTGTGACTGTGTGTGTGACTGTGTGACTGTGTGTGTGACTGTGTGTGTGACTGTGTGTGTGACTGTGTGTGTGACTGTGTGACTGTGTGTGTGACTGTGTGACTGTGTGTGTGACTGTGTGACTGTGTGTGTGACTGTGTGACTGTGTGACTGTGTGACTGTGTGTGTGACTGTGTGACTGTGTGACTGTGTGACTGTGTGACTGTGTGACTGTGTGTGTGACTGTGTGACTGTGTGTGTGACTGTGTGACTGTGTGACTGTGTGACTGTGTGTGTGACTGTGTGACTGTGTGACTGTGTGACTGTGTGTGTGACTGTGTGACTGTGTGACTGTGTGACTGTGTGTGTGACTGTGTGACTGTGTGACTGTGTGACTGTGTGTGTGACTGTGTGACTGTGTGACTGTGTGTGTGACTGTGTGACTGTGTGACTGTGTGTGTGACTGTGTGACTGTGTGACTGTGTGACTGTGTGACTGTGTGTGTGACTGTGTGACTGTGTGACTGTGTGACTGTGTGACTGTGTGTGTGACTGTGTGACTGTGTGTGTGACTGTGTGACTGTGTGACTGTGTGTGTGACTGTGTGACTGTGTGACTGTGTGTGTGACTGTGTGACTGTGTGTGTGACTGTGTGACTGTGTGACTGTGTGACTGTGTGTGTGACTGTGTGACTGTGTGTGTGACTGTGTGACTGTGTGACTGTGTGACTGTGTGACTGTGTGTGTGACTGTGTGACTGTGTGTGTGACTGTGTGACTGTGTGACTGTGTGACTGTGTGTGTGACTGTGTGACTGTGTGTGTGACTGTGACTGTGTGTGTGAGTGTGACTGTGTGACTGTGTGACTGTGTGACTGTGTGTGTGACTGTGTGACTGTGTGACTGTGTGACTGTGTGTGTGACTGTGTGACTGTGTGACTGTGTGACTGTGTGTGTGACTGTGTGACTGTGTGACTGTGTGACTGTGTGTGTGACTGTGTGTGTGACTGTGTGACTGTGTGTGTGACTGTGTGACTGTGTGACTGTGTGACTGTGTGACTGTGTGTGTGACTGTGTGACTGTGTGTGTGACTGTGTGACTGTGTGACTGTGTGTGTGACTGTGTGACTGTGTGACTGTGTGTGTGACTGTGTGACTGTGTGACTGTGTGTGTGACTGTGTGACTGTGTGACTGTGTGTGTGACTGTGTGTGTGACTGTGTGACTGTGTGTGTGACTGTGTGTGTGACTGTGTGACTGTGTGACTGTGTGTGTGACTGTGTGACTGTGTGACTGTGTGTGTGACTGTGTGACTGTGTGACTGTGTGACTGTGTGACTGTGTGACTGTGTGTGTGACTGTGTGACTGTGTGACTGTGTGACTGTGTGTGTGACTGTGTGACTGTGTGACTGTGTGTGTGACTGTGTGACTGTGTGACTGTGTGTGTGACTGTGTGACTGTGTGACTGTGTGACTGTGTGTGTGACTGTGTGACTGTGTGACTGTGTGTGTGACTGTGTGACTGTGTGACTGTGTGACTGTGTGTGTGACTGTGTGACTGTGTGTGTGACTGTGTGACTGTGTGACTGTGTGTGTGACTGTGTGACTGTGTGTGTGACTGTGTGACTGTGTGACTGTGTGTGTGACTGTGTGACTGTGTGACTGTGTGACTGTGTGACTGTGTGTGTGACTGTGTGACTGTGTGACTGTGTGACTGTGTGACTGTGTGTGTGACTGTGTGACTGTGTGACTGTGTGACTGTGTGTGTGACTGTGTGACTGTGTGTGTGACTGTGTGACTGTGTGTGTGACTGTGTGACTGTGTGTGTGACTGTGTGACTGTGTGTGTGACTGTGTGACTGTGTGACTGTGTGTGTGACTGTGTGACTGTGTGACTGTGTGTGTGACTGTGTGACTGTGTGACTGTGTGTGTGACTGTGTGACTGTGTGACTGTGTGTGTGACTGTGTGACTGTGTGACTGTGTGACTGTGTGTGTGACTGTGTGACTGTGTGACTGTGTGACTGTGTGACTGTGTGACTGTGTGACTGTGTGACTGTGTGTGTGACTGTGTGACTGTGTGACTGTGTGTGTGACTGTGTGACTGTGTGACTGTGTGTGTGACTGTGTGACTGTGTGACTGTGTGACTGTGTGACTGTGTGTGTGACTGTGTGACTGTGTGTGTGACTGTGTGACTGTGTGACTGTGTGTGTGACTGTGTGACTGTGTGTGTGACTGTGTGACTGTGTGACTGTGTGTGTGACTGTGTGACTGTGTGACTGTGTGACTGTGTGACTGTGTGTGTGACTGTGTGACTGTGTGACTGTGTGACTGTGTGTGTGACTGTGTGACTGTGTGACTGTGTGACTGTGTGACTGTGTGTGTGACTGTGTGACTGTGTGTGTGACTGTGTGACTGTGTGTGTGACTGTGTGACTGTGTGTGTGACTGTGTGACTGTGTGTGTGACTGTGTGACTGTGTGACTGTGTGACTGTGTGTGTGACTGTGTGACTGTGTGTGTGACTGTGTGTGTGACTGTGTGACTGTGTGTGTGACTGTGTGTGTGACTGTGACTGTGTGACTGTGTGACTGTGTGTGTGACTGTGACTGTGTGTGTGACTGTGTGACTGTGTGTGTGACTGTGTGACTGTGTGTGTGACTGTGTGACTGTGTGACTGTGTGTGTGACTGTGTGTGTGACTGTGTGACTGTGTGACTGTGTGACTGTGTGACTGTGTGTGTGACTGTGTGTGTGACTGTGTGACTGTGTGTGTGACTGTGTGTGTGACTGTGTGACTGTGTGTGTGACTGTGTGACTGTGTGACTGTGTGTGTGACTGTGTGACTGTGTGACAGTGTGTGTGACTGTGTGACTGTGTGACTGTGTGTGTGACTGTGTGACTGTGTGACTGTGTGTGTGACTGTGTGACTGTGTGACTGTGTGTGTGACTGTGTGACTGTGTGACTGTGTGACTGTGTGACTGTGTGTGTGACTGTGTGACTGTGTGTGTGACTGTGTGACTGTGTGTGTGACTGTGTGACTGTGTGTGTGATTGTGTGTGTGACTGTGTGTGTGATTGTGTGTGTGACTGTGTGAGTGACTGTGTGTGTGACTGTGTGTGTGACTGTGTGACTGTGTGTGTGACTGTGTGACTGTGTGACTGTGTGTGTGACTGTGTGACTGTGTGTGTGACTGTGTGACTGTGTGTGTGACTGTGTGACTGTGTGTGTGACTGTGTGACTGTGTGTGTGACTGTGTGACTGTGTGTGTGACTGTGTGACTGTGTGTGTGACTGTGTGACTGTGTGTGTGACTGTGTGACTGTGTGTGTGACTGTGTGACTGTGTGTGTGACTGTGTGACTGTGTGTGTGACTGTGTGACTGTGTGACTGTGTGTGTGACTGTGTGACTGTGTGTGTGACTGTGTGACTGTGTGTGTGACTGTGTGACTGTGTGACTGTGTGACTGTGTGTGTGACTGTGTGTGTGACTGTGTGACTGTGTGTGTGACTGTGTGTGTGACTGTGTGTGTGACTGTGTGACTGTGTGTGTGACTGTGTGTGTGACTGTGTGACTGTGACTGACTGTGTGACTGTGTGACTGTGTGTGTGACTGTGTGACTGTGTGTGTGACTGTGTGACTGTGTGTGTGACTGTGTGACTGTGTGTGTGACTGTGTGACTGTGTGTGTGACTGTGTGACTGTGTGACTGTGTGACTGTGTGACTGTGTGACTGTGTGTGTGACTGTGTGACTGTGTGACTGTGTGTGTGACTGTGTGACTGTGTGACTGTGTGTGTGACTGTGTGACTGTGTGACTCTGTGACTGTGTGTGTGACTGTGTGACTGTGTGACTGTGTGTGTGACTGTGTGACTGTGTGACTGTGTGTGTGACTGTGTGACTGTGTGACTGTGTGACTGTGTGACTGTGTGTGTGACTGTGTGACTGTGTGACTGTGTGACTGTGTGACTGTGTGTGTGACTGTGTGACTGTGTGTGTGACTGTGTGACTGTGTGTGTGACTGTGTGACTGTGTGTGTGACTGTGTGACTGTGTGTGTGACTGTGTGACTGTGTGACTGTGTGTGTGACTGTGTGACTGTGTGACTGTGTGTGTGACTGTGTGACTGTGTGACTGTGTGTGTGACTGTGTGACTGTGTGACTGTGTGTGTGACTGTGTGTGTGACTGTGTGACTGTGTGACTGTGTGACTGTGTGACTGTGTGACTGTGTGTGTGACTGTGTGACTGTGTGACTGTGTGACTGTGTGACTGTGTGACTGTGTGTGTGACTGTGTGACTGTGTGACTGTGTGTGTGACTGTGTGACTGTGTGACTGTGTGTGTGACTGTGTGACTGTGTGACTGTGTGTGTGACTGTGTGACTGTGTGACTGTGTGACTGTGTGACTGTGTGTGTGACTGTGTGACTGTGTGTGTGACTGTGTGACTGTGTGACTGTGTGTGTGACTGTGTGACTGTGTGACTGTGTGTGTGACTGTGTGACTGTGTGACTGTGTGACTGTGTGTGTGACTGTGTGACTGTGTGACTGTGTGACTGTGTGACTGTGTGTGTGACTGTGTGACTGTGTGACTGTGTGACTGTGTGTGTGACTGTGTGACTGTGTGTGTGACTGTGTGACTGTGTGTGTGACTGTGTGACTGTGTGTGTGACTGTGTGACTGTGTGACTGTGTGACTGTGTGTGTGACTGTGTGACTGTGTGTGTGACTGTGTGTGTGACTGTGTGACTGTGTGTGTGACTGTGTGTGTGACTGTGACTGTGTGTGTGTGACTGTGTGACTGTGTGTGTGACTGTGACTGTGTGTGTGACTGTGTGACTGTGTGTGTGACTGTGTGACTGTGTGTGTGACTGTGTGACTGTGTGACTGTGTGTGTGACTGTGTGTGTGACTGTGTGACTGTGTGACTGTGTGACTGTGTGACTGTGTGTGTGACTGTGTGTGTGACTGTGTGACTGTGTGTGTGACTGTGTGTGTGACTGTGTGACTGTGTGTGTGACTGTGTGACTGTGTGACTGTGTGTGTGACTGTGTGACTGTGTGACAGTGTGTGTGACTGTGTGACTGTGTGACTGTGTGTGTGACTGTGTGACTGTGTGACTGTGTGTGTGACTGTGTGACTGTGTGACTGTGTGTGTGACTGTGTGACTGTGTGACTGTGTGACTGTGTGTGTGACTGTGTGACTGTGTGTGTGACTGTGTGACTGTGTGTGTGATTGTGTGTGTGACTGTGTGTGTGATTGTGTGTGTGACTGTGTGTGTGACTGTGTGTGTGACTGTGTGTGTTACTGTGTGACTGTGTGTGTGACTGTGTGACTGTGTGTGTGACTGTGTGACTGTGTGACTGTGTGTGTGACTGTGTGACTGTGTGTGTGACTGTGTGACTGTGTGTGTGACTGTGTGACTGTGTGTGTGACTGTGTGACTGTGTGTGTGACTGTGTGACTGTGTGTGTGACTGTGTGACTGTGTGTGTGACTGTGTGACTGTGTGTGTGACTGTGTGACTGTGTGTGTGACTGTGTGACTGTGTGTGTGACTGTGTGACTGTGTGTGTGACTGTGTGACTGTGTGACTGTGTGTGTGACTGTGTGACTGTGTGTGTGACTGTGTGACTGTGTGTGTGACTGTGTGACTGTGTGACTGTGTGACTGTGTGTGTGACTGTGTGTGTGACTGTGTGACTGTGTGTGTGACTGTGTGTGTGACTGTGTGTGTGACTGTGTGACTGTGTGTGTGACTGTGTGTGTGACTGTGTGACTGTGACTGACTGTGTGACTGTGTGACTGTGTGTGTGACTGTGTGACTGTGTGTGTGACTGTGTGACTGTGTGTGTGACTGTGTGACTGTGTGACTGTGTGACTGTGTGACTGTGTGTGTGACTGTGTGACTGTGTGACTGTGTGTGTGACTGTGTGACTGTGTGACTGTGTGTGTGACTGTGTGACTGTGTGACTGTGTGACTCTGTGACTGTGTGACTCTGTGACTGTGTGTGTGACTGTGTGACTGTGTGACTGTGTGTGTGACTGTGTGACTGTGTGACTGTGTGTGTGACTGTGTGACTGTGTGACTGTGTGTGTGACTGTGTGTGTGACTCTGTGACTGTGTGTGTGACTGTGTGTGTGACTGTGTGTGTGACTGTGTGTGTGACTGTGTGTGTGACTGTGTGACTGTGTGACTGTGTGTGTGACTGTGTGACTGTGTGTGTGACTGTGTGACTGTGTGTGTGACTGTGTGACTGTGTGTGTGACTGTGTGACTGTGTGTGTGACTGTGTGACTGTGTGTGTGACTGTGTGACTGTGTGACTGTGTGTGTGACTGTGTGACTGTGTGTGTGACTGTGTGTGTGACTGTGTGTGTGACTGTGTGTGTGACTGTGTGTGTGACTGTGTGACTGTGTGACTGTGTGACTGTGTGACTGTGTGTGTGACTGTGTGTGTGACTGTGTGTGTGACTGTGTGTGTGACTGTGTGACTGTGTGTGTGACTGTGTGTGTGACTGTGTGACTGTGTGTGTGACTGTGTGTGTGACTGTGTGTGTGACTGTGTGACTGTGTGTGTGACTGTGTGACTGTGTGACTGTGTGACTGTGTGACTGTGTGTGACTGTGTGTGTGACTGTGTGTGTGACTGTGTGTGTGACTGTGTGACTGTGTGTGTGACTGTGTGACTGTGTGTGTGACTGTGTGACTGTGTGTGTGACTGTGTGACTGTGTGTGTGACTGTGTGACTGTGTGTGTGACTGTGTGACTGTGTGACTGTGTGTGTGACTGTGTGACTGTGTGTGTGACTGTGTGACTGTGTGACTGTGTGTGTGACTGTGTGACTGTGTGTGTGACTGTGTGACTGTGTGTGTGACTGTGTGTGTGACTGTGTGACTGTGTGTGTGACTGTGTGACTGTGTGTGTGACTGTGTGACTGTGTGTGTGACTGTGTGACTGTGTGTGTGACTGTGTGACTGTGTGTGTGACTGTGTGACTGTGTGTGACTGTGTGTGTGACTGTGTGTGTGACTGTGTGTGTGACTGTGTGTGACTGTGTGTGACTGTGTGTGTGACTGTGTGTGTGACTGTGTGACTGTGTGACTGTGTGACTGTGGGTGTGACTGTGTGACTGTGTGTGTGACTGTGTGACTGTGTGACTGTGTGTGTGACTGTGTGACTGTGTGACTGTGTGACTGTGTGACTGTGTGTGTGACTGTGTGTGTGACTGTGTGTGTGACTGTGTGTGTGACTGTGTGTGTGACTGTGTGACTGTGTGACTGTGTGTGTGACTGTGTGACTGTGTGACTGTGTGTGTGACTGTGTGACTGTGTGTGTGACTGTGTGACTGTGTGACTGTGTGACTGTGTGACTGTGTGTGTGACTGTGTGACTGTGTGACTGTGTGACTGTGTGTGTGACTGTGTGACTGTGTGACTGTGTGTGTGACTGTGTGACTGTGTGACTGTGTGACTGTGTGACTGTGTGTGTGACTGTGTGACTGTGTGACTGTGTGTGTGACTGTGTGACTGTGTGACTGTGTGTGTGACTGTGTGACTGTGTGACTGTGTGTGTGACTGTGTGTGTGACTGTGTGACTGTGTGACTGTGTGACTGTGTGACTGTGTGACTGTGTGTGTGACTGTGTGACTGTGTGACTGTGTGACTGTGTGACTGTGTGACTGTGTGACTGTGTGACTGTGTGTGTGACTGTGTGACTGTGTGACTGTGTGACTGTGTGACTGTGTGACTGTGTGTGTGACTGTGTGACTGTGTGACTGTGTGTGTGACTGTGTGACTGTGTGACTGTGTGACTGTGTGTGTGACTGTGTGACTGTGTGTGTGACTGTGTGACTGTGTGTGTGACTGTGTGACTGTGTGTGTGACTGTGTGACTGTGTGTGTGACTGTGTGACTGTGTGTGTGACTGTGTGTGTGACTGTGTGTGTGACTGTGTGTGTGACTGTGTGTGTGACTGTGTGACTGTGTGACTGTGTGTGTGACTGTGACTGTGTGTGTGACTGTGTGACTGTGTGTGTGACTGTGACTGTGTGTGTGACTGTGTGACTGTGTGACTGTGTGTGTGACTGTGTGACTGTGTGTGTGACTGTGTGACTGTGTGACTGTGTGTGTGACTGTGTGACTGTGTGTGTGACTGTGTGACTGTGTGACTGTGTGACTGTGTGACTGTGTGTGTGACTGTGTGACTGTGTGTGTGACTGTGTGTGTGACTGTGTGACTGTGTGACTGTGTGACTGTGTGACTGTGTGTGTGACTGTGTGACTGTGTGACAGTGTGTGTGACTGTGTGACTGTGTGACTGTGTGTGTGACTGTGTGACTGTGTGACTGTGTGTGTGACTGTGTGACTGTGTGACTGTGTGTGTGACTGTGTGACTGTGTGACTGTGTGACTGTGTGACTGTGTGTGTGACTGTGTGACTGTGTGTGTGACTGTGTGACTGTGTGTGTGACTGTGTGACTGTGTGTGTGACTGTGTGACTGTGTGTGTGATTGTGTGTGTGACTGTGTGTGTGACTGTGTGTGTGACTGTGTGTGTGACTGTGTGTGTTACTGTGTGACTGTGTGTGTGACTGTGTGACTGTGTGACTGTGTGTGTGACTGTGTGACTGTGTGTGTGACTGTGTGACTGTGTGTGTGACTGTGTGACTGTGTGTGTGACTGTGTGACTGTGTGTGTGACTGTGTGACTGTGTGTGTGACTGTGTGACTGTGTGTGTGACTGTGTGACAGTGTGTGTGACTGTGTGACAGTGTGTGTGACTGTGTGACTGTGTGTGTGACTGTGTGTGTGACTGTGTGACAGTGTGTGTGACTGTGTGACTGTGTGTGTGACTGTGTGACTGTGTGACTGTGTGACTGTGTGTGTGACTGTGTGTGTGACTGTGTGTGTGACTGTGTGACTGTGTGACTGTGTGTGTGACTGTGTGTGTGACTGTGTGTGTGACTGTGTGACTGTGTGTGTGACTGTGTGTGTGACTGTGTGACTGTGACTGACTGTGTGACTGTGTGACTGTGTGACTGTGTGTGTGACTGTGTGTGTGACTGTGTGACTGTGACTGACTGTGTGACTGTGTGACTGTGTGTGTGACTGTGTGACTGTGTGTGTGACTGTGTGACTGTGTGTGTGACTGTGTGACTGTGTGACTGTGTGTGTGACTGTGTGACTGTGTGACTGTGTGTGTGACTGTGTGACTGTGTGTGTGACTGTGTGACTGTGTGTGTGACTGTGTGACTGTGTGTGTGACTGTGTGACTGTGTGTGTGACTGTGTGACTGTGTGACTGTGTGTGTGACTGTGTGACTGTGTGTGTGACTGTGTGACTGTGTGACTGTGTGTGTGACTGTGTGTGTGACTGTGTGACTGTGTGACTGTGTGTGTGACTGTGTGACTGTGTGTGTGACTGTGTGACTGTGTGTGTGACTGTGTGACTGTGTGTGTGACTGTGTGTGTGACTGTGTGTGTGACTGTGTGACTGTGTGACTGTGTGACTGTGTGTGTGACTGTGTGACTGTGTGTGTGACTGTGTGTGTGACTGTGTGTGTGACTGTGTGACTGTGTGTGTGACTGTGTGTGTGACTGTGTGTGTGACTGTGTGTGTGACTGTGTGACTGTGTGTGTGACTGTGTGTGTGACTGTGTGTGTGACTGTGTGTGTGACTGTGTGACTGTGTGACTGTGTGACTGTGTGACTGTGTGTGTGACTGTGTGTGTGACTGTGTGTGTGACTGTGTGACTGTGTGTGTGACTGTGTGACTGTGTGTGTGACTGTGTGACTGTGGGTGTGACTGTGTGACTGTGGGTGTGACTGTGTGACTGTGGGTGTGACTGTGTGACTGTGGGTGTGACTGTGTGACTGTGGGTGTGACTGTGGGTGTGACTGTGTGACTGTGGGTGTGACTGTGTGTGTGACTGTGACTGTGTGTGTGACTGTGTGACTGTGTGACTGTGTGTGTGACTGTGTGACTGTGTGTGTGACTGTGTGACTGTGTGTGTGACTGTGTGACTGTGTGACTGTGTGTGTGACTGTGTGACTGTGTGTGTGACTGTGTGACTGTGTGACTGTGTGACTGTGTGACTGTGTGTGTGACTGTGTGACTGTGTGTGTGACTGTGTGTGTGACTGTGTGACTGTGTGACTGTGTGACTGTGTGACTGTGTGTGTGACTGTGTGACTGTGTGACAGTGTGTGTGACTGTGTGACTGTGTGACTGTGTGTGTGACTGTGTGACTGTGTGACTGTGTGTGTGACTGTGTGACTGTGTGACTGTGTGTGTGACTGTGTGACTGTGTGACTGTGTGACTGTGTGACTGTGTGTGTGACTGTGTGACTGTGTGACTGTGTGTGTGACTGTGTGACTGTGTGTGTGACTGTGTGACTGTGTGTGTGACTGTGTGACTGTGTGTGTGATTGTGTGTGTGACTGTGTGTGTGACTGTGTGTGTGACTGTGTGTGTGACTGTGTGTGTTACTGTGTGACTGTGTGTGTGACTGTGTGACTGTGTGACTGTGTGTGTGACTGTGTGACTGTGTGTGTGACTGTGTGACTGTGTGTGTGACTGTGTGACTGTGTGTGTGACTGTGTGACTGTGTGTGTGACTGTGTGACTGTGTGTGTGACTGTGTGACTGTGTGTGTGACTGTGTGACTGTGTGTGTGACTGTGTGACTGTGTGTGTGACTGTGTGACTGTGTGTGTGACTGTGTGACTGTGTGACTGTGTGTGTGACTGTGTGACAGTGTGTGTGACTGTGTGACTGTGTGTGTGACTGTGTGACTGTGTGACTGTGTGACTGTGTGTGTGACTGTGTGTGTGACTGTGTGTGTGACTGTGTGACTGTGTGACTGTGTGTGTGACTGTGTGTGTGACTGTGTGTGTGACTGTGTGACTGTGTGTGTGACTGTGTGTGTGACTGTGTGACTGTGACTGACTGTGTGACTGTGTGACTGTGTGACTGTGTGTGTGACTGTGTGTGTGACTGTGTGACTGTGACTGACTGTGTGACTGTGTGACTGTGTGTGTGACTGTGTGACTGTGTGTGTGACTGTGTGACTGTGTGTGTGACTGTGTGACTGTGTGACTGTGTGTGTGACTGTGTGACTGTGTGACTGTGTGTGTGACTGTGTGACTGTGTGTGTGACTGTGTGACTGTGTGTGTGACTGTGTGACTGTGTGTGTGACTGTGTGACTGTGTGTGTGACTGTGTGACTGTGTGACTGTGTGTGTGACTGTGTGACTGTGTGTGTGACTGTGTGACTGTGTGACTGTGTGTGTGACTGTGTGTGTGACTGTGTGACTGTGTGACTGTGTGACTGTGTGTGTGACTGTGTGACTGTGTGTGTGACTGTGTGACTGTGTGTGTGACTGTGTGTGTGACTGTGTGTGTGACTGTGTGACTGTGTGACTGTGTGACTGTGTGTGTGACTGTGTGACTGTGTGTGTGACTGTGTGTGTGACTGTGTGTGTGACTGTGTGACTGTGTGTGTGACTGTGTGTGTGACTGTGTGTGTGACTGTGTGTGTGACTGTGTGACTGTGTGTGTGACTGTGTGTGTGACTGTGTGTGTGACTGTGTGTGTGACTGTGTGACTGTGTGACTGTGTGACTGTGTGACTGTGTGTGTGACTGTGTGTGTGACTGTGTGTGTGACTGTGTGACTGTGTGTGTGACTGTGTGACTGTGTGTGTGACTGTGTGACTGTGGGTGTGACTGTGTGACTGTGGGTGTGACTGTGTGACTGTGGGTGTGACTGTGTGACTGTGGGTGTGACTGTGTGACTGTGGGTGTGACTGTGGGTGTGACTGTGTGACTGTGGGTGTGACTGTGTGTGTGACTGTGTGACTGTGTGTGTGACTGTGTGACTGTGTGACTGTGTGTGTGACTGTGTGACTGTGTGTGTGACTGTGTGACTGTGTGTGTGACTGTGTGTGTGACTGTGTGACTGTGTGACTGTGTGTGTGACTGTGTGACTGTGTGTGACTGTGTGTGTGACTGTGTGTGTGACTGTGTGTGTGACTGTGTGTGTGACTGTGTGACTGTGTGTGACTGTGTGACTGTGGGTGTGACTGTGTGACTGTGTGACTGTGTGTGTGACTGTGTGACTGTGTGTGTGACTGTGTGACTGTGTGTGTGACTGTGTGACTGTGTGTGTGACTGTGTGACTGTGTGTGTGACTGTGTGTGTGACTGTGTGACTGTGTGACTGTGTGACTGTGTAACTGTGTGACTGTGTGTGTGACTGTGTGTGTGACTGTGTGGCTGTGTGTGTGACTGTGTGTGTGATTGTGTGACTGTGTGTGTGACTGTGTGACTGTGTGACTGTGTGACTGTGTGTGTGTGACTGTGTGACTGTGTGACTGTGTGTGTGACTGTGTGACTGTGTGTGTGACTGTGTGTGTGACTGTGTGACTGTGTGTGTGACTGTGTGACTGTGTGACTGTGACTGTGTGTGTGACTGTGTGACTGTGTGTGTGACTGTGACTGTGTGTGTGACTGTGTGACTGTGTGTGTGACTGTGTGACTGTGTGTGTGACTGTGTGACTGTGTGTGTGACTGTGTGACTGTGTGACTGTGTGTGTGACTGTGTGACTGTGTGACTGTGTGTGTGACTGTGTGTGTGACTGTGTGACTGTGTGTGTGACTGTGTGTGTGACTGTGTGACTGTGTGTGTGACTGTGTGTGTGACTGTGTGACTGTGTGTGTGACTGTGTGTGTGACTGTGTGTGTGACTGTGTGACTGTGTGTGTGACTGTGTGTGTGACTGTGTGACTGTGTGTGTGACTGTGTGTGTGACTGTGTGACTGTGTGACTGTGTGACTGTGTGTGTGACTGTGTGACTGTGTGACTGTGTGACTGTGTGACTGTGTGTGTGACTGTGTGACTGTGTGTGTGACTGTGTGACTGTGTGACTGTGTGACTGTGTGACTGTGTGACTGTGTGTGTGACTGTGTGACTGTGTGACTGTGTGACTGTGTGTGTGACTGTGTGACTGTGTGACTGTGTGACTGTGTGTGTGACTGTGTGACTGTGTGACTGTGTGTGTGACTGTGTGACTGTGTGACTGACTGTGTGACTGTGTGACTGTGTGACTGTGTGTGTGACTGTGTGACTGTGTGACTGTGTGTGTGACTGTGTGACTGTGTGACTGTGTGACTGTGTGACTGTGTGTGTGACTGTGTGACTGTGTGACTGTGTGACTGTGTGACTGTGTGACTGTGTGTGTGACTGTGTGACTGTGTGACTGTGTGTGTGACTGTGTGTGTGACTGTGTGACTGTGTGTGTGACTGTGTGACTGTGTGACTGTGTGTGTGACTGTGTGACTGTGTGACTGTGTGACTGTGTGTGTGACTGTGTGACTGTGTGACTGTGTGACTGTGTGACTGTGTGTGTGACTGTGTGTGTGACTGTGTGACTGTGTGTGTGACTGTGTGACTGTGTGACTGTGTGTGTGACTGTGACTGTGTGTGTGACTGTGTGACTGTGTGTGTGACTGTGACTGTGTGTGTGACTGTGTGACTGTGTGTGTGACTGTGTGACTGTGTGTGTGACTGTGTGACTGTGTGTGTGACTGTGTGACTGTGTGTGTGACTGTGTGACTGTGTGACTGTGTGTGTGACTGTGTGACTGTGTGTGTGACTGTGTGACTGTGTGACTGTGTGACTGTGTGACTGTGTGACTGTGTGACTGTGTGACTGTGTGTGTGACTGTGTGTGTGACTGTGTGACTGTGTGTGTGACTGTGTGTGTGACTGTGTGTGTGACTGTGTGACTGTGTGTGTGACTGTGTGACTGTGTGACTGTGTGTGTGACTGTGTGACTGTGTGACTGTGTGTGTGACTGTGTGACTGTGTGACAGTGTGTGTGACTGTGTGACTGTGTGACTGTGTGTGTGACTGTGTGACTGTGTGACTGTGTGTGTGACTGTGTGACTGTGTGACTGTGTGTGTGACTGTGTGACTGTGTGACTGTGTGACTGTGTGACTGTGTGTGTGACTGTGTGACTGTGTGACTGTGTGTGTGACTGTGTGACTGTGTGTGTGACTGTGTGACTGTGTGTGTGACTGTGTGACTGTGTGTGTGACTGTGTGTGTGACTGTGTGTGTGACTGTGTGTGTGACTGTGTGTGTTACTGTGTGACTGTGTGTGTGACTGTGTGACTGTGTGACTGTGTGTGTGACTGTGTGACTGTGTGTGTGACTGTGTGACTGTGTGTGTGACTGTGTGACTGTGTGTGTGACTGTGTGACTGTGTGTGTGACTGTGTGACTGTGTGTGTGACTGTGTGACTGTGTGTGTGACTGTGTGACTGTGTGTGTGACTGTGTGACTGTGTGTGTGACTGTGTGACTGTGTGTGTGACTGTGTGACTGTGTGACTGTGTGTGTGACTGTGTGACTGTGTGTGTGACTGTGTGACTGTGTGTGTGACTGTGTGACTGTGTGACTGTGTGACTGTGTGTGTGACTGTGTGTGTGACTGTGTGTGTGACTGTGTGACTGTGTGACTGTGTGTGTGACTGTGTGTGTGACTGTGTGTGTGACTGTGTGACTGTGTGTGTGACTGTGTGTGTGACTGTGTGACTGTGACTGACTGTGTGACTGTGTGACTGTGTGTGTGACTGTGTGACTGTGTGTGTGACTGTGTGACTGTGTGTGTGACTGTGTGTGTGACTGTGTGACTGTGTGTGTGACTGTGTGACTGTGTGACTGTGTGTGTGACTGTGTGACTGTGTGACTGTGTGACTGTGTGACTGTGTGTGTGACTGTGTAACTGTGTGTGTGACTGTGTGACTGTGTGACTCTGTGACTGTGTGACTCTGTGACTGTGTGTGTGACTGTGTGACTGTGTGACTGTGTGTGTGACTGTGTGACTGTGTGACTGTGTGTGTGACTGTGTGACTGTGTGACTGTGTGTGTGACTGTGTGTGTGACTCTGTGACTGTGTGTGTGACTGTGTGTGTGACTGTGTGTGTGACTGCGTGACTGTGTGACTGTGTGACTGTGTGTGTGACTGTGTGACTGTGTGACTGTGTGACTGTGTGACTGTGTGTGTGACTGTGTGACTGTGTGACTGTGTGACTGTGTGTGTGACTGTGTGACTGTGTGTGTGACTGTGTGACTGTGTGTGTGACTGTGTGACTGTGTGTGTGACTGTGTGACTGTGTGACTGTGTGTGTGACTGTGTGACTGTGTGTGTGACTGTGTGTGTGACTGTGTGTGTGACTGTGTGTGTGACTGTGTGACTGTGTGACTGTGTGACTGTGTGACTGTGTGTGTGACTGTGTGTGTGACTGTGTGACTGTGTGTGTGACTGTGTGACTGTGTGTGTGACTGTGTGTGTGACTGTGTGACTGTGTGTGTGACTGTGTGTGTGACTGTGTGTGTGACTGTGTGTGTGACTGTGTGACTGTGTGTGTGACTGTGTGACTGTGTGACTGTGTGACTGTGTGACTGTGTGTGACTGTGTGTGTGACTGTGTGTGTGACTGTGTGTGTGACTGTGTGACTGTGTGTGTGACTGTGTGACTGTGTGTGTGACTGTGTGACTGTGTGTGTGACTGTGTGACTGTGGGTGTGACTGTGTGACTGTGTGTGTGACTGTGTGACTGTGGGTGTGACTGTGTGACTGTGGGTGTGACTGTGGGTGTGACTGTGTGACTGTGGGTGTGACTGTGTGTGTGACTGTGTGTGTGACTGTGTGTGTGACTGTGTGACTGTGTGTGTGACTGTGTGACTGTGTGTGTGACTGTGTGACTGTGTGTGTGACTGTGTGACTGTGTGACTGTGTGTGTGACTGTGTGACTGTGTGTGACTGTGTGTGTGACTGTGTGTGTGACTGTGTGTGTGACTGTGTGACTGTGTGTGACTGTGTGACTGTGGGTGTGACTGTGTGACTGTGTGTGTGACTGTGTGACTGTGTGTGTGACTGTGTGACTGTGTGTGTGACTGTGTGACTGTGTGTGTGACTGTGTGACTGTGTGTGTGACTGTGTGACTGTGTGTGTGACTGTGTGACTGTGTGACTGTGTGTGTGACTGTGTGACTGTGTGTGTGACTGTGTGTGACTGTGTGTGTGACTGTGTGTGACTGTGTGTGTGACTGTGTGACTGTGTGACTGTGTGTGTGACTGTGTGACTGTGTGACTGTGTGTCTGTGTGACTGTGTGTGTGACTGTGTGACTGTGTGACTGTGTGACTGTGTGTCTGTGTGACTGTGTGTGTGACTGTGTGACTGTGTGACTGTGTGTGTGACTGTGTGACTGTGTGTCTGTGTGACTGTGTGACTGTGTGTGACTGTGTGATTGTGTGTGTGACTGTGTGACTGTGTGACTGACTGTGTGACTGTGTGACTGTGTGACTGACTGTGTGACTGTGTGACTGTGTGTGTGACTGTGTGTGTGACTGTGTGACTGTGTGACTGTGTGTGTGACTGTGTGACTGTGTGTGTGACTGTGTGTGTGACTGTGTGACTGTGTGACTGTGTGTGACTGTGTGACTGTGTGTGTGACTGTGTGACTGTGTGACTGTGTGTGTGACTGTGTGACTGTGTGTGTGACTGTGTGACTGTGTGTGTGACTGTGTGACTGTGTGTGTGACTGTGTGACTGTGTGACTGTGTGTGACTGTGTGTGACTGTGTGTGACTGTGTGACTGTGTGTGTGACTGTGTGTGTGACTGTGTGACTGTGTGTGTGACTGTGTGACTGTGTGTGTGACTGTGTGTGTGTGTGTGTGTGTGTGTGTGTGTGTGTGTGTGTGTGTGTGTGTGTGTGTGTGTGTGTGTGACTGTGTGACTGTGTGTGTGACTGTGTGACTGTGTGACTGTGTGACAGTGTGTGTGACTGTGTGACTGTGTGTGTGACTGTGTGACTGTGTGACAGTGTGTGTGACTGTGTGACTGTGTGTGTGACTGTGTGACTGTGTGACTGTGTGTGTGACTGTGTGACTGTGTGACTGTGTGTGTGACTGTGTGTGTGACTGTGTGTGTGACTGTGTGACTGTGTGACTGTGTGTGTGACTGTGTGACTGTGTGACTGTGTGACTGTGTGACTGTGTGTGACTGTGTGACTGTGTGTGACTGTGTGACACTGTGTGTGACTGTGTGACACTGTGTGTGACTGTGTGACTGTGTGTGTGACTGTGTGACACTGTGTGTGACTGTGTGACTGTGTGTGTGACTGTGTGACTGTGTGTGTGACTGTGTGACTGTGTGTGTGACTGTGTGACTGTGTGACTGACTGTTTGACTGTGTGACTGTGTGACTGTGTGACTGTGTGACTGTGTGACTGTGTGACTGTGTGACTGTGTGTGTGACTGTGTGACTGTGTGTGACTGTGTGTGACTGTGGGTGTGACTGTGGGTGTGACTGTGTGACTGTGTGACTGTGTGTGTGACTGTGTGTGACTGTGTGTGTGACTGTGTGTGACTGTGTGTGACTGTGTGACTGTGTGTGTGACTGTGTGTGACTGTGTGACTGTGTGACTGTGTGTGACTGTGTGTGACTGTGTGACTGTGTGTGACTGTGTATGTGACTGTGTGTGTGACTGTGTGACTGTGTGTGTGACTGTGTGACTGTGTGTGTGACTGTGTGACTGTGTGACTGTGTGTGTGACTGTGTGTGTGACTGTGTGACTGTGTGTGTGACTGTGTGTGTGACTGTGTGTGTGACTGTGTGTGTGACTGTGTGTGTGACTGTGTGACTGTGTGTGTGACTGTGTGACTGTGTGACGGTGTGTGTGACTGTGTGACTGTGTGACTGTGTGTGTGACTGTGTGTGTGACTGTGTGACTGTGTGTGTGACTGTGTGACTGTGTGTGTGACTGTGTGTGACTGTGTGACTGTGTGTGTGACTGTGTGACTGTGTGACTGTGTGTGTGACTGTGTGACTGTGTGACTGTGTGACTGTGTGACTGTGTGTGTGACTGTGTGTGTGACTGTGTGGCTGTGTGACTGTGTGTGTGACTGTGTGTGTGACTGTGTGTGTGACTGTGTGTGACTGTGTGTGTGACTGTGTGTTTGACTGTGTGGCTGTGTGTGTGACTGTGTGACTGTGTGTGTGACTGTGTGACTGTGTGACTGTGTGACTGTGTGTGTGACTGTGTGTGTGACTGTGTGTGTGACTGTGTGTGTGACTGTGTGTGTGACTGTGTGACTGTGTGTGTGACTGTGTGTGTGACTGTGTGTGTGACTGTGTGTGTGACTGTGTGACTGTGTGTGTGACTGTGTGTGTGACTGTGTGACTGTGTGTGTGACTGTGTGACTGTGTGACTGTGTGACTGTGTGTGTGACTGTGTGACTGTGTGTGTGACTGTGTGGCTGTGTGACTGTGTGTGTGACTGTGTGGCTGTGTGACTGTGTGTGTGACTGTGTGACTGTGTGGCTGTGTGACTGTGTGTGTGACTGTGTGACTGTGTGAGTGACTGTGTGACTGTGTGAGTGACTGTGTGAGTGACTGTGTGACTGTGTGACTGACTGTGTGACTGTGTGACTGACTGTGTGACTGTGTGACTGACTGTGTGACTGTGTGACTGACTGTGTGACTGTGTGACTGACTGTGTGACTGTGTGACTGACTGTGTGACTGTGTGACTGTGTGACTGTGTTACTGTGTGACTGTGTGTGACTGTGTGTGTGACTGTGTGACTGTGTGTGTGACTGTGTGTGTGACTGTGTGACTGTGTGTGTGACTGTGTGTGTGACTGTGACTGTGTGTCTGTGTGTGTGAGTGTGTGACTGTGTGACTGTGTGTGTGACTGTGTGACTGTGTGTGTGACTGTGTGTGACTGTGTGACTGTGTGTGTGACTGTGTGACTGTGTGTGTGACTGTGTGTGTGACTGTGTGACTGTGTGACTGTGTGTGTGACTGTGTGTGTGACTGTGTGTGACTGTATGACTGTGTGTGTGACTGTGTGACTGTGTGTGTGACTGTGTGACTGTGTGTGTGACTGTGTGACTGTGTGACTGTGTGACTGTGTGTGTGACTGTGTGACTGTGTGTGTGACTGTGTGACTGTGTGACTGTGTGACTGTGTGACTTTGTGACTGTGTGTGTGACTGTGTGTGTGACTGTGTGACTGTGTGTGACTGTGTGACTGTGTGTGTGACTGTGTGACTGTGTGTGTGACTGTGTGACTGTGTGTGTGACTGTGTGACTGTGTGTGTGACTGTGTGACTGTGTGTGTGACTGTGTGTGTGTGTGACTGTGTGACTGTGTGTGTGACTGTGACTGTGTGTGTGACTGTGACTGTGTGTGTGACTGTGTGACTGTGTGACTGTGTGTGTGACTGTGACTGTGTGACTGTGTGTGTGACTGTGTGACTGTGTGTGTGACTGTGTGACTGTGTGTGTGACTGTGTGACTGTGTGTGTGACTGTGTGACTGTGTGTGTGACTGTGTGACTGTGTGTGTGACTGTGTGACTGTGTGTGTGACTGTGTGTGACTGTGTGTGTGACTGTGTGTGACTGTGTGACTGTGTGAGACTGTGTGACTGTGTGTGTGACTGTGTGACTGTGTGTGTGACTGTGTGACTGTGTGTGTGACTGTGTGTGACTGTGTGACTGTGTGTGTGACTGTGTGACTGTGTGACTGTGTGACTGTGTGACTGTGTGACTGTGTGTGTGACTGTGTGACTGTGTGACTGTGTGACTGTGTGACTGTGTGACTGTGTGTGTGACTGTGTGACTGTGTGTGTGACTGTGTGACTGTGTGTGTGACTGTGTGACTGTGTGACTGTGTGTGTGACTGTGTGACTGTGTGTGTGACTGTGTGTGTGACTGTGTGTGTGACTGTGTGACTGTGTGTGTGACTGTGTGACTGTGTGTGTGACTGTGTGACTGACTGTGTGACTGACTGTGTGACTGTGTGACTGACTGTGTGACTGTGTGACTGTGTGACTGACTGTGTGACTGTGTGACTGTGTGACTGACTGTGTCACTGTGTGACTGACTGTGTGACTGTGTGACTGAGTGTGTGACTGAGTGTGTGACTGACTGTGTGACTGACTGTGTGACTGACTGTGTGACTGACTGTGTGACTGACTGTGTGACTGACTGTGTGACTGTGTGACTGACTGTGTGACTGACTGTGTGACTGTGTGACTGTGTGACTGACTGTGTGACTGTGTGACTGTGTGACTGACTGTGTGACTGTGTGACTGTGTGACTGACTGTGTGACTGTGTGACTGTGTGACTGACTGTGTGACTGACTGTGTGACTGTGTGACTGACTGTGTGACTGTGTGACTGACTGTGTGACTGTGTGACTGTGTGACTGTGTGACTGACTGTGTGACTGTGTGTGTGACTGTGTGTGTGACTGTGTGTGTGACTGTGTGACTGACTGTGTGACTGTGTGTGTGACTGTGTGACTGTGTGTGTGACTGTGTGACTGACTGTGTGACTGTGTGTGTGACTGTGTGTGTGACTGTGTGACTGTGTGACTGTGTGTGTGACTGTGTGACTGTGTGTGTGACTGTGTGTGTGACTGTGTGACTGTGTGTGTGACTGTGTGAGACTGTGTGACTGTGTGACTGTGTGTGTGACTGTGTGTGTGACTGTGTGACTGACTGTGTGACTGACTGTGTGACTGTGTGACTGACTGTGACTGTGTGACTGTGTGACTGACTGTGTGACTAACTGTGTGACTGTGTGACTGACTGTGTGACTGTGTGACTGTGTGACTGTGTGTGTGACTGTGTGTGTGACTGTGTGTGTGACTGTGTGTGTGACTGTGTGTGTGACTGTGTGTGTGACTGTGTGTGTGACTGTGTGACTGTGTGTGTGACTGTGTGACTGTGTGTGTGACTGTGTGACTGTGTGTGTGACTGTGTGTGTGACTGTGTGTGTGACTGACTGTGTGACTGACTGTGTGACTGTGTGACTGTGTGACTGACTGTGTGACTGACTGTGTGACTGTGTGACTGTGTGTGTGACTGTGTGTGTGACTGTGTGACTGTGTGTGTGACTGTGTGACTGTGTGACTGTGTGTGTGACTGTGTGTGTGACTGTGTGTGTGACTGTGTGTGTGACTGTGTGACTGTGTGTGTGACTGTGTGTGTGACTGTGTGTGTGACTGTGTGTGTGACTGTGTGTGTGACTGTGTGTGACTGTGTGACTGTGTGTGTGACTGTGTGACTGTGTGTGTGACTGTGTGACTGTGTGTGTGACTGTGTGTGTGACTGTGTGACTGTGTGACTGTGTGTGTGACTGTGTGACTGTGTGTGTGACTGTGTGACTGTGTGACTGACTGTGTGACTGTGTGACTGTGTGACTGACTGTGTGACTGTGTGACTGTGTGACTGACTGTGTGACTGTGTGACTGTGTGACTGACTGTGTGACTAACTGTGTGACTGTGTGACTGACTGTGTGACTGTGTGACTGACTGTGTGACTGTGTGACTGTGTGACTGTGTGACTGTGTGACTGTGTGACTGACTGTGTGACTAACTGTGTGACTGTGTGACTGACTGTGTGACTGACTGTGTGACTGTGTGTGTGACTGTGTGACTGTGTGTGTGACTGTGTGTGTGACTGTGTGACTGTGTGTGACTGTGTGTGTGACTGTGTGTGTGACTGTGTGACTGTGTGTGTGACTGTGTGACTGTGTGTGACTGTGTGACTGTGTGTGTGACTGTGTGTGTGACTGTGTGACTGTGTGTGTGACTGTGTGACTGTGTGTGTGAGAGTGTGTGTGTGTGTGTGACTGTGTGACTGTGTGTGTGTGTGTGTGTGTGTGTGTGTGTGTGTGTGTGTGTGTGTGTGTGTGTGTGTGTGTGTGTGTCTGAGTGACAATGTGTGTGTGACTGAGTGACTGTGTGTGACTGTGTGACTGTGTGACTGTGTGACTGACTGTGTGACTGACTGTGTGACTGACTGTGTGACTGTGTGTGTGACTGTGTGACTGTGTGACTGTGTGTGACTGTGTGTGTGACTGTGTGTGTGACTGTGTGTGTGACTGTGTGTGTGACTGTGTGTGTGACTGTGTGTGACTGTGTGACTGTGTGTGTGACTGTGTGACTGTGTGACTGTGTGACTGTGTGACTGTGTGTGTGACTGTGTGACTGTGTGTGTGACTGTGTGTGTGACTGTGTGACTGTGTGTGTGACTGTGTGACTGTGTGTGTGACTGTGTGACTGTGTGACTGTGTGTTACTGTGTGACTGTGTGACTGTGTGTGTGACTGTGTGTGTGACTGTGTGTGTGACTGTGTGTGTGACTGTGTGACTGTGTGTGTGACTGTGTGTGTGACTGTGTGACTGTGTGTGTGACTGTGTGTGTGACTGTGTGACTGTGTGTGTGACTGTGTGTGTGACTGTGTGACTGTGTGTGTGACTGTGTGTGTGACTGTGTGACTGTGTGTGTGACTGTGTGTGTGACTGTGTGACTGTGTGTGTGACTGTGTGTGTGACTGTGTGACTGTGTGTGTGACTGTGTGTGTGACTGTGTGACTGTGTGTGTGACTGTGTGACTGTGTGTGTGACTGTGTGTGTGACTGTGTGTGTGACTGTGTGTGTGACTGTGTGTGTGACTGTGTGACTGTGTGACTGTGTGTGTGACTGTGTGTGTGACTGTGTGACTGTGTGTGTGACTGTGTGACTGTGGGTGTGACTGTGTGACTGTGGGTGTGACTGTGTGACTGTGGGTGTGACTGTGTGACTGTGGGTGTGACTGTGTGACTGTGGGTGTGACTGTGTGACTGTGGGTGTGACTGTGTGACTGTGTGTGTGACTGTGTGACTGTGTGTGTGACTGTGTGACTGTGTGTGTGACTGTGTGACTGTGTGTGTGACTGTGTGACTGTGTGACTGTGTGACTGTGTGACTGTGTGACAGTGGGTGTGACTGTGTGACTGTGGGTGTGACTGTGTGACTGTGTGTGTGACTGTGTGACTGTGTGTGTGACTGTGTGACTGTGTGACTGTGTGTGTGACTGTGTGACTGTGTGACTGTGTGACTGTGTGACTGTGTGACTGTGTGACTGTGTGTGTGACTGTGTGACTGTGTGTGTGACTGTGTGACTGTGTGTGTGACTGTGTGACTGTGTGACTGTGTGTGTGACTGTGTGTGTGACTGTGTGACTGTGTGTGTGACTGTGTGACTGTGTGACTGTGTGTGTGACTGTGTGACTGTGTGTGACTGTGTGTGTGACTGTGACTGTGTGTGTGTGTGTGTGACTGTGTGTGTGACTGTGTGTGTGACTGTGTGACTGTGTGTGTGTGACTGTGTGACTGTGTGTGTGACTGTGTGACTGTGTGACTGTGTGTGACTGTGGGTGTGACTGTGTGACTGTGGGTGTGACTGTGGGTGTGACTGTGTGACTGTGTGTGTGACTGTGTGACTGTGTGACTGTGTGACTGTGTGACTGTGTGACTGTGTGACTGTGTGTGTGACTGTGTGACTGTGTGTGTGACTGTGTGTGTGACTGTGTGACTGTGTGACTGTGTGTGTGACTGTGTGACTGTGTGTGTGACTGTGTGACTGTGTGTGTGACTGTGTGACTGTGTGTGTGACTGTGTGTGTGACTGTGTGTGTGACTGTGTGACTGTGTGTGTGACTGTGTGACTGTGTGTGTGTGACTGTGTGTGTGACTGTGTGACTGTGTGTGTGACTGTGTGTGTGACTGTGTGACTGTGTGACTGTGTGTGTGACTGTGTGACTGTGTGTGTGACTGTGTGTGACTGTGTGTGTGACTGTGTGTGTGACTGTGTGTGTGACTGACTGTGTGACTGTGTGTGTGACTGTGTGTGTGACTGTGTGTGTGACTGTGTGTGTGACTGTGTGTGACTGTGTGTGTGACTGTGTGTGTGACTGTGTGTGTGACTGTGTGACTGTGTGACTGTGTGACTGTGTGTGACTGTGTGACTGTGTGTGACTGTGTGACTGTGTGTGTGACTGTGTGACTGTGTGTGTGACTGTGTGACTGTGTGACTGTGTGACTGTGTGTGTGACTGTGTGACTGTGTGTGTGACTGTGTGACTGTGTGTGTGACTGTGTGACTGTGTGTGTGACTGTGTGACTGTGTGTGTGACTGTGTGACTGTGTGTGTGACTGTGTGACTGTGTGTGTGACTGTGTGACTGTGTGTGTGACTGTGTGACTGTGTGACTGTGTGACTGTGTGTGTGTGACTGTGTGACTGTGTGTGTGACTGTGTGTGTGACTGTGTGTGTGACTGTGTGACTGTGTGTGTGACTGTGTGACTGTGTGTGTGACTGTGTGTGTGACTGTGTGTGTGACTGTGTGTGTGTGTGTGACTGTGTGTGTGACTGTGTGACTGTGTGTGTGACTGTGTGACTGTGGGTGTGACTGTGTGACTGTGGGTGTGACTGTGTGACTGTGGGTGTGACTGTGTGACTGTGGGTGTGACTGTGTGACTGTGGGTGTGACTGTGTGACTGTGGGTGTGACTGTGTGACTGTGGGTGTGACTGTGTGACTGTGTGTGTGACTGTGTGACTGTGGGTGTGACTGTGTGACTGTGGGTGTGACTGTGTGACTGTGTGTGTGACTGTGTGACTGTGTGTGTGACTGTGTGACTGTGTGACTGTGGGTGTGACTGTGTGACTGTGGGTGTGACTGTGTGACTGTGGGTGTGACTGTGTGACTGTGTGTGTGACTGTGTGACTGTGTGACTGTGTGACTGTGTGACTGTGTGACTGTGTGTGTGACTGTGGGTGTGACTGTGTGACTGTGTGTGTGACTGTGTGACTGTGTGACTGTGTGTGTGACTGTGTGACTGTGTGACTGTGTGACTGTGTGTGTGACTGTGTGACTGTGTGTGTGACTGTGACTGTGTGTGTGTGTGTGACTGTGTGTGTGACTGTGTGACTGTGTGTGTGACTGTGTGACTGTGTGTGTGACTGTGGGTGTGACTGTGTGACTGTGGGTGTGACTGTGTGACTGTGTGTGTGACTGTGTGACTGTGTGTGTGACTGTGTGACTTTGTGACTGTGTGTGTGACTGTGTGACTGTGTGACTGTGTGTGTGACTGTGTGACTGTGTGACTGTGTGACTGTGTGTGTGACTGTGTGTGTGACTGTGTGACTGTGTGTGTGACTGTGTGACTGTGTGTGTGACTGTGTGACTGTGTGTGTGACTGTGTGACTGTGTGTGTGACTGTGTGACTGTGTGTGTGACTGTGACTGTGTGTGTGTGTGTGACTGTGTGTGTGACTGTGTGTGTGACTGTGTGTGTGACTGTGTGACTGTGTGACTGTGTGTGTGACTGTGTGTGACTGTGTGTGTGACTGTGTGACTGTGTGTGACTGTGGGTGTGACTGTGTGACTGTGGGTGTGACTGTGGGTGTGACTGTGTGACTGTGTGTGTGACTGTGTGACTGTGTGTG
This sequence comes from Ascaphus truei, assembly GCF_040206685.1. Lineage (NCBI taxonomy): Eukaryota > Metazoa > Chordata > Amphibia > Anura > Ascaphidae > Ascaphus > Ascaphus truei. Next base: position 210,443,860 of record NC_134487.1, on the reverse strand, counting down.
TGACTGTGTGACTGTGTGACTGTGTGTGTGACTGTGTGACTGTGTGACTGTGTGTGTGACTGTGTGACTGTGTGTGTGACTGTGTGACTGTGTGACTGTGTGACTGTGTGACTGTGTGACTGTGTGTGTTACTGTGTGACTGTGTGTGTGACTGTGTGTGTGACTGTGTGTGTGACTGTGTGTGTGACTGTGTGACTGTGTGTGTGACTGTGTGTGTGACTGTGTGTGTGACTGTGTGACTGTGTGACTGTGTGTGTGTGTGTGTGTGTGTGTGTGTGTGTGTGTGTGTGTGTGTGTGTGTGTGTGTGTGTGACTGTGTGTGTGACTGTGTGTGACTGTGTGTGTGACTGTGTGTGTGACTGTGTGTGACTGTGTGTGTGACTGTGTGTGTGACTGTGTGTGTGACTGTGTGACTGTGTGACTGTGTGACTGTGTGACTGTGTGTGTGACTGTGTGACTGTGTGTGTGTGACTGTGTGACTGTGTGTGTGACTGTGTGTGTGACTGTGTGTGTGACTGTGTGACTGTGTGACTGTGTGACTGTGTGTGACTGTGTGTGTGACTGTGTGTGTGACTGACTGTGTGACTGTGTGTGTGACTGTGTGTGTGACTGTGTGTGTGACTGACTGTGTGACTGTGTGTGTGACTGTGTGTGTGACTGTGTGTGTGACTGTGTGTGACTGTGTGTGTGACTGTGTGTGTGACTGTGTGTGTGACTGTGTGACTGTGTGACTGTGTGACTGTGTGACTGTGTGTGTTACTGTGTGACTGTGTGTGACTGTGTGTGTGACTGTGTGACTGTGTGACTGTGTGACTGTGTGTGTGACTGTGTGACTGTGTGTGTGACTGTGTTTGTGACTGTGTGTGTGACTGTGTGACTGTGTTTGTGACTGTGTGTGTGACTGTGTGACTGTGTGTGTGACTGTGTGACTGTGTGTGTGACTGTGTGACTGTGTGTGTGACTGTGTGACTGTGTGTGTGACTGTGTGTGTGACTGTGTGTGTGACTGTGTGACTGTGTGTGTGACTGTGTGTGTGACTGTGTGTGACTGTGTGACTGTGTGACTGTGTGTGTGACTGTGTGACTGTGTGACTGTGTGTGACTGTGTGTGTGACTGTGTGTGTGACTGTGTGTGTGACTGTGTGTGTGACTGTGTGACTGTGTGTGTGACTGTGTGACTGTGTGTGTGACTGTGTGACTGTGGGTGTGACTGTGTGACTGTGGGTGTGACTGTGTGACTGTGTGTGTGACTGTGTGACTGTGTGACTGTGTGACTGTGTGTGTGACTGTGTGTGTGACTGTGTGACTGTGTGTGTGACTGTGTGACTGTGTGTGTGACTGTGTGACTGTGTGTGTGACTGTGTGACTGTGTGACTGTGTGTGTGACTGTGTGACTGTGTGACTGTGTGTGTGACTGTGTGACTGTGTGTGTGACTGTGTGACTGTGTGACTGTGTGACTGTGTGTGTGACTGTGTGTGTGACTGTGACTGTGTGTGTGTGTGTGACTGTGTGTGTGACTGTGTGTGTGACTGTGTGACTGTGTGTGTGACTGTGTGACTGTGTGTGTGACTGTGGGTGTGACTGTGTGACTGTGGGTGTGACTGTGTGACTGTGTGTGTGACTGTGTGACTGTGTGTGTGACTGTGTGACTGTGTGACTGTGTGTGTGACTGTGTGACTGTGTGACTGTGTGACTGTGTGTGTGACTGTGTGACTGTGTGTGTGACTGTGTGTGTGACTGTGTGACTGTGTGACTGTGTGTGTGACTGTGTGACTGTGTGTGTGACTGTGTGACTGTGTGTGTGACTGTGTGACTGTGTGTGTGACTGTGTGACTGTGTGTGTGACTGTGTGACTGTGTGTGTGACTGTGTGACTGTGTGTGTGACTGTGTGACTGTGTGTGTGACTGTGTGACTGTGTGTGTGACTGTGTGTGTGACTGTGTGTGTGACTGTGTGACTGTGTGACTGTGTGTGTGTGTGTGTGTGTGTGTGTGTGTGTGTGTGTGTGTGTGACTGTGTGTGTGACTGTGTGTGTGACTGTGTGTGTGACTGTGTGTGTGACTGTGTGTGTGACTGTGTGACTGTGTGACTGTGTGACTGTGTGTGTGACTGTGTGACTGTGTGACTGTGTGTGTGTGACTGTGTGTGTGACTGTGTGACTGTGTGTGTGACTGTGTGACTGTGTGTGTGACTGTGTGACTGTGTGTGACTGTGTGACTGTGTGTGTGATTGTGTGACTGTGTGTGTGACTGTGTGACTGTGTGTGTGACTGTGTGTGACTGTGTGTGTGACTGTGTGTGACTGTGTGTGTGACTGTGTGACTGTGTGACTGTGTGACTGTGTGACTGTGTGTCTGTGTGACTGTGTGTGTGACTGTGTGACTGTGTGACTGTGTGACTGTGTGTGTGACTGTGTGACTGTGTGTGTGACTGTGTGTGTGTGACTGTGTGACTGTGTGTGACTGTGTGATTGTGTGTGTGACTGTGTGACTGTGTGACTGACTGTGTGACTGTGTGACTGTGTGACTGACTGTGTGACTGTGTGACTGACTGTGTGACTGTGTGACTGTGTGTGTGACTGTGTGACTGTGTGTGTGACTGTGTGACTGTGTGTGTGACTGTGTGACTGTGTGTGTGACTGTGTGACTGTGTGTGTGACTGTGTGTGTGACTGTGTGTGTGACTGTGTGTGTGACTGTGTGTGTGTGTGTGACTGTGTGTGTGACTGTGTGTGTGACTGTGTGTGTGACTGTGTGTGTGACTGTGTGTGTGACTGTGTGTGTGACTGTGTGACTGTGTGACTGTGTGACTGTGTGTGTGACTGTGTGACTGTGTGACTGTGTGTGTGTGACTGTGTGTGTGACTGTGTGACTGTGTGTGTGACTGTGTGACTGTGTGTGTGACTGTGTGACTGTGTGTGACTGTGTGACTGTGTGTGTGATTGTGTGACTGTGTGTGTGACTGTGTGACTGTGTGTGTGACTGTGTGTGACTGTGTGTGTGACTGTGTGTGACTGTGTGTGTGACTGTGTGACTGTGTGACTGTGTGACTGTGTGTCTGTGTGACTGTGTGTGTGACTGTGTGACTGTGTGACTGTGTGACTGTGTGTGTGACTGTGTGACTGTGTGTGTGACTGTGTGTGTGTGACTGTGTGACTGTGTGTGACTGTGTGATTGTGTGTGTGACTGTGTGACTGTGTGACTGACTGTGTGACTGTGTGACTGACTGTGTGACTGTGTGACTGTGTGACTGTGTGTGTGACTGTGTGACTGTGTGTGTGACTGTGTGACTGTGTGTGTGACTGTGTGTGTGACTGTGTGTGTGACTGTGTGTGTGACTGTGTGTGTGACTGTGTGTGTGACTGTGTGACTGTGTGACTGTGTGTGTGACTGTGTGACTGTGTGTGTGACTGTGTGTGTGACTGTGTGTGTGACTGTGTGTGTGACTGTGTGTGTGACTGTGTGACTGTGTGTGTGACTGTGTGACTGTGTGTGTGATTGTGTGACTGTGTGTGTGACTGTGTGACTGTGTGTGTGACTGTGTGTGTGACTGTGTGTGTGACTGTGTGACTGTGTGTGTGACTGTGTGACTGTGTGACTGTGTGACTGTGTGTGTGACTGTGTGACTGTGTGTGACTGTGTGTGTGACTGTGTGTGTGACTGTGTGACTGTGTGTGTGACTGTGTGACTGTGGGTGTGACTGTGTGTGTGTGACTGTGTGACTGTGTGTGTGACTGTGTGACTGTGTGTGTGACTGTGTGACTGTGTGTGTGACTGTGTGACTGTGTGTGTGACTGTGTGACTGTGTGTGACTGTGTGTGACTGTGTGTGACTGTGTGTGTGACTGTGTGACTGTGTGTGTGACTGTGTGTGACTGTGTGTGTGACTGTGTGACTGTGTGTGTGACTGTGTGTGACTGTGTGTGTGACTGTGTGTGACTGTGTGTGTGACTGTGTGTGACTGTGTGTGTGACTGTGTGACTGTGTGTGTGACTGTGTGACTGTGTGACTGTGTGACTGTGTGTCTGTGTGACTGTGTGTGTGACTGTGTGACTGACTGTGTGACTGTGTGTGTGTGTGACTGTGTGACTGTGTGACTGTGTGACTGTGTGACTGTGTGACTGTGTGACTGTGTTACTGTGTGACTGTGTGTGTGACTGTGTGTGTGACTGTGTGTGTGACTGTGTGACTGTGTGACTGTGTGACTGTGTGACTGTGTGTGTGTGTGTGTGTGTGTGTGTGTGTGTGTGTGTGTGTGTGTGTGTGTGTGACTGTGTGTGTGACTGTGTGTGTGACTGTGTGTGTGACTGTGTGTGTGACTGTGTGTGTGACTGTGTGACTGTGTGACTGTGTGACTGTGTGTGTGACTGTGTGACTGTGTGTGTGTGACTGTGTGTGTGACTGTGTGACTGTGTGTGTGACTGTGTGTGTGACTGTGTGACTGTGTGTGTGACTGTGTGACTGTGTGACTGTGTGTGTGACTGTGTGTGACTGTGTGTGTGACTGTGTGTGACTGTGTGTGTGACTGTGTGACTGTGTGTGTGACTGTGTGTGACTGTGTGTGTGACTGTGTGTGACTGTGTGTGTGACTGTGTGTGACTGTGTGTGTGACTGTGTGACTGTGTGTGTGACTGTGTGACTGTGTGACTGTGTGACTGTGTGTCTGTGTGACTGTGTGTGTGACTGTGTGACTGTGTGACTGTGTGACTGTGTGTGTGACTGTGTGTGTGTGACTGTGTGACTGTGTGTGACTGACTGTGTGACTGTGTGACTGTGTGTGTGACTGTGTGTGTGACTGTGTGACTGTGTGTGTGACTGTGTGACTGTGTGTGTGACTGTGTGTGTGACTGTGTGACTGTGTGACTGTGTGTGACTGTGTGACTGTGTGTGTGACTGTGTGACTGTGTGTGTGACTGTGTGACTGTGTGTGTGACTGTGTGACTGTGTGTGTGACTGTGTGACTGTGTGTGTGACTGTGTGACTGTGTGTGTGACTGTGTGTGACTGTGTGACTGTGTGACTGTGTGTGTGACTGTGTGTGTGACTGTGTGACTGTGTGTGTGACTGTGTGACTGTGTGTGTGACTGTGTGACTGTGTGTGTGACTGTGTGTGTGTGTGTGTGTGTGTGTGTGTGTGTGTGTGTGTGTGTGTGTGTGTGTGAGTGTGTGTGTGTGACTGTGTGTGTGACTGTGTGTGTGACTGTGTGTGTGACTGTGTGTGTGACTGTGTGACTGTGTGTGTGACTGTGTGACTGTGTGTGTGACTGTGTGACTGTGTGACTGTGTGTGTGACTGTGTGACTGTGTGTGACTGTGTGACTGTGTGTGTGACTGTGTGTGTGACTGTGTGTGTGACTGTGTGACTGTGTGTGACTGTGTGACTGTGTGTGTGACTGTGTGTGTGACTGTGTGACTGTGTGTGACTGTGTGACTGTGTGTGTGACTGTGTGTGTGTGTGTGACTGTGTGACACTGTGTGTGACTGTGTGACACTGTGTGTGACTGTGTGACTGTGTGTGTGACTGTGTGACACTGTGTGTGACTGTGTGACTGTGTGTGTGACTGTGTGACTGTGTGTGTGACTGTGTGACTGTGTGACTGTGTGACTGACTGTGTGACTGTGTGACTGTGTGACTGTGTGTGACTGTGTGACTGTGTGACTGTGTGACTGTGTGACTGTGTGTGTGACTGTGTGACTGTGTGACTGTGTGTGACTGTGTGTGACTGTGTGTGTGACTGTGTGACTGTGTGTGTGACTGTGTGTGTGACTGTGTGACTGTGTGTGTGACTGTGTGTGTGACTGTGTGTGACTGTGTGTGACTGTGTATGTGACTGTGTGTGACTATGTGACTGTGTGTGTGTGACTGTGTGACTGTGTGTGTGACTGTGTGTGTGTGACTGTGTGACTGTGTGACTGTGTGACTGTGTGTGACTGTGTGTGTGACTGTGTGTGTGACTGTGTGTGTGACTGTGTGACTGTGTGTGACTGTGTGACACTGTGTGTGACTGTGTGACACTGTGTGTGACTGTGTGACTGTGTGTGTGACTGTGTGACACTGTGTGTGACTGTGTGACTGTGTGTGTGACTGTGTGACTGTGTGACTGTGTGTGTGACTGTGTGTGTGACTGTGTGACTGTGTGACTGTGTGACTGACTGTGTGACTGTGTGACTGTGTGACTGTGTGACTGTGTGACTGTGTGTGTGACTGTGTGACTGTGTGACTGTGTGTGTGACTGTGTGACTGTGTGACTGTGTGTGTGACTGTGTGACTGTGTGTGTGACTGTGTGACTGTGTGTGTGACTGTGTGTGTGACTGTGTGTGTGACTGTGTGACTGTGTGTGACTGTGTGACTGTGTGACTGTGTGTGTGACTGTGTGTGACTGTGTGACTGTGTGTGACTGTGTGTGACTGTGTGACTGTGTGTGACTGTGTATGTGACTGTGTGACTGTGTGTGTGACTGTGTGACTGTGTGTGTGACTGTGTGACTGTGTGACTGTGTGTCTGTGTGACTGTGTGTGTGACTGTGTGTGTGACTGTGTGTGTGACTGTGTGACTGTGTGTGTGACTGTGTGTGTGACTGTGTGTGTGACTGTGTGACTGTGTGTGTGACTGTGTGACTGTGTGACTGTGTGTGTGACTGTGTGACTGTGTGACTGTGTGTGTGACTGTGTGGCTGTGTGACTGTGTGTGTGACTGTGTGGCTGTGTGACTGTGTGTGTGACTGTGTGACTGTGTGGCTGTGTGACTGTGTGTGTGACTGTGTGACTGTGTGAGTGACTGTGTGAGTGACTGTGTGACTGTGTGTGTGTGTGACTGTGTGTGTGTGTGACTGTGTGACTGTGTGACTGTGTGACTGTGTGACTGTGTGACTGTGTGTGTGACTGTGTGACTGTGTGACTGTGTGACTGTGTGACTGTGTGTGTGTGTGTGTGTGTGTGTGTGTGTGTGTGTGTGTGTGTGTGTGTGTGTGTGTGTGTGTGTGTGTGACTGTGTGTGTGACTGTGTGTGTGACTGTGTGTGTGACTGTGTGTGTGACTGTGTGTGTGACTGTGTGACTGTGTGACTGTGTGACTGTGTGTGTGACTGTGTGACTGTGTGTGTGTGACTGTGTGTGTGACTGTGTGACTGTGTGTGTGACTGTGTGACTGTGTGACTGTGTGACTGTGTGACTGTGTGTGTGACTGTGTGACTGTGTGTGTGACTGTGTGTGACTGTGTGTGTGACTGTGTGTGACTGTGTGTGTGACTGTGTGACTGTGTGTGTGACTGTGTGTGACTGTGTGTGTGACTGTGTGTGACTGTGTGTGTGACTGTGTGTGACTGTGTGTGTGACTGTGTGACTGTGTGTGTGACTGTGTGACTGTGTGACTGTGTGACTGTGTGTCTGTGTGACTGTGTGTGTGACTGTGTGACTGTGTGACTGTGTGACTGTGTGTGTGACTGTGTGTGTGTGACTGTGTGACTGTGTGTGACTGACTGTGTGACTGTGTGACTGTGTGTGTGACTGTGTGTGTGACTGTGTGACTGTGTGTGTGACTGTGTGACTGTGTGTGTGACTGTGTGACTGTGTGTGTGACTGTGTGTGTGACTGTGTGACTGTGTGACTGTGTGTGACTGTGTGACTGTGTGTGTGACTGTGTGACTGTGTGTGTGACTGTGTGACTGTGTGTGTGACTGTGTGACTGTGTGTGTGACTGTGTGACTGTGTGTGTGACTGTGTGACTGTGTGTGACTGTGTGTGACTGTGTGACTGTGTGACTGTGTGTGTGACTGTGTGTGTGACTGTGTGACTGTGTGTGTGACTGTGTGACTGTGTGTGTGACTGTGTGTGTGTGTGACTGTGTGTGTGTGTGTGTGTGTGTGTGTGTGTGTGTGTGTGTGTGTGACTGTGTGTGTGTGTGTGTGTGTGTGTGTGTGTGTGTGTGTGTGTGTGTGTGTGTGTGTGTGTGTGTGTGAGTGTGTGTGTGTGTGACTGTGTGTGTGACTGTGTGTGTGACTGTGTGTGTGACTGTGTGTGTGACTGTGTGACTGTGTGTGTGACTGTGTGACTGTGTGTGTGACTGTGTGACTGTGTGACTGTGTGTGTGACTGTGTGACTGTGTGTGTGACTGTGTGTGTGACTGTGTGTGTGACTGTGTGTGTGACTGTGTGACTGTGTGTGACTGTGTGACTGTGTGTGTGACTGTGTGTGTGACTGTGTGACTGTGTGTGACTGTGTGACTGTGTGTGTGACTGTGTGTGTGACTGTGTGACTGTGTGTGACTGTGTGACACTGTGTGTGACTGTGTGACACTGTGTGTGACTGTGTGACTGTGTGTGTGACTGTGTGACACTGTGTGTGACTGTGTGACTGTGTGTGTGACTGTGTGACTGTGTGTGTGACTGTGTGTGTGACTGTGTGACTGTGTGACTGTGTGACTGACTGTGTGACTGTGTGACTGTGTGACTGTGTGACTGTGTGTGTGACTGTGTGACTGTGTGACTGTGTGACTGTGTGACTGTGTGACTGTGTGACTGTGTGTGTGACTGTGTGACTGTGTGACTGTGTGTGACTGTGTGTGACTGTGTGTGTGACTGTGTGACTGTGTGTGTGACTGTGTGTGACGGTGTGTGTGACTGTGTGTGTGACTGTGTGACTGTGTGTGTGACTGTGTGTGTGACTGTGTGTGACTGTGTGTGACTGTGTGTGACTGTGTGTGACTGTGTATGTGACTGTGTGTGTGACTATGTGACTGTGTGTGTGTGACTGTGTGACTGTGTGTGTGACTGTGTGTGTGACTGTGTGTGTGTGACTGTGTGACTGTGTGACTGTGTGACTGTGTGTGACTGTGTGTGTGACTGTGTGTGTGACTGTGTGTGTGACTGTGTGACTGTGTGTGACTGTGTGACACTGTGTGTGACTGTGTGACACTGTGTGTGACTGTGTGACTGTGTGTGTGACTGTGTGACACTGTGTGTGACTGTGTGACTGTGTGTGTGACTGTGTGACTGTGTGACTGTGTGTGTGACTGTGTGTGTGACTGTGTGACTGTGTGACTGTGTGACTGACTGTGTGACTGTGTGACTGTGTGACTGTGTGACTGTGTGACTGTGTGTGTGACTGTGTGACTGTGTGACTGTGTGTGTGACTGTGTGACTGTGTGACTGTGTGTGTGACTGTGTGACTGTGTGTGTGACTGTGTGACTGTGTGTGTGACTGTGTGTGTGACTGTGTGTGTGACTGTGTGACTGTGTGTGACTGTGTGACTGTGTGACTGTGTGTGTGACTGTGTGTGACTGTGTGACTGTGTGTGACTGTGTGTGACTGTGTGACTGTGTGTGACTGTGTATGTGACTGTGTGACTGTGTGTGTGACTGTGTGACTGTGTGTGTGACTGTGTGACTGTGTGACTGTGTGTCTGTGTGACTGTGTGTGTGACTGTGTGTGTGACTGTGTGTGTGACTGTGTGACTGTGTGTGTGACTGTGTGTGTGACTGTGTGACTGTGTGTGTGACTGTGTGACTGTGTGACTGTGTGACTGTGTGACTGTGTGTGTGACTGTGTGACTGTGTGACTGTGTGTGTGACTGTGTGGCTGTGTGACTGTGTGTGTGACTGTGTGGCTGTGTGACTGTGTGTGTGACTGTGTGACTGTGTGGCTGTGTGACTGTGTGTGTGACTGTGTGACTGTGTGAGTGACTGTGTGAGTGACTGTGTGACTGTGTGACTGACTGTGTGACTGTGTGACTGACTGTGTGTGACTGTGTGTGTGACTGTGTGACTGACTGTGTGTGACTGAGTGTGTGACTGTGTGTGTGACTGTGTGTGTGACTGTGTGACTGTGTGTGTGACTGTGTGACTGTGTGTGTGACTGTGTGTGTGACTGTGTGTGACTGTGTGTGACTGTGTGTGTGACTGTGTGTGTGACTGTGTGACTGTGTGTGTGACTGTGTGACTGTGTGTGTGACTGTGTGACTGTGTGTGTGACTGTGTGTGTGACTGTGTGTGTGACTGTGTGACTGTGTGTCTGTGTGACTGTGTGTGTGACTGTGTGACTGTGTGTCTGTGTGTGTGACTGTGTGTGTGACTGTGTGTGTGACTGTGTGTGTGACTGTGTGTGTGACTGTGTGACTGTGTGTGTGACTGTGTGTGTGACTGTGTGACTGTGTGTGTGACTGTGTGTGTGTGACTGTGTGTGTGACTGTGTGTGTGACTGTGTGACTGTGTGACTGTGTGTGTGACTGTGTGACTGTGTGACTGTGTGACTGTGTGTGTGACTGTGTGACTGTGTGACTGTGTGTGTGACTGTGTGGCTGTGTGACTGTGTGTGTGACTGTGTGGCTGTGTGACTGTGTGTGTGACTGTGTGACTGTGTGGCTGTGTGACTGTGTGTGTGACTGTGACTGTGTGAGTGACTGTGTGACTGACTGTGTGACTGTGTGACTCACTGTGTGACTGTGTGACTGACTGTGTGACTGTGTGACTGACTGTGTGACTGTGTGACTGACTGTGTGACTGTGTGACTGACTGTGTGACTGTGTGACTGACTGTGTGACTGTGTGACTGACTGTGTGACTGTGTGACTGACTGTGTGACTGTGTGACTGACTGTGTGACTGTGTGACTGTGTGACTGTGTGTGACTGTGTGACTGTGTGTGTGACTGTGTGTGTGACTGTGTGACTGTGTGACTGTGTGTGTGACTGTGACTGTGTGACTGTGTGACTGTGTGACTGTGTGTCTGTGTGTGTGAGTGTGTGACAGTGTGACTGTGTGTGTGACTGTGTGACTGTGTGTGTGACTGTGTGTGACTGTGTGACTGTGTGTGTGACTGTGTGACTGTGTGTGTGACTGTGTGTGTGACTGTGTGACTGTGTGACTGTGTGTGTGACTGTGTGTGTGACTGTGTGTGTGACTGTGTGTGACTGTATGACTGTGTGTGTGACTGTGTGACTGTGTGTGTGACTGTGTGTGTGACTGTGTGTCTGTGTGTGTGACTGTGTGACTGTGTGACTGTGTGACTGTGTGACTGTGTGACTGTGTGTGTGACTGTGTGTGTGACTGTGTGTGACTGTGTGACTGTGTGTGACTGTGTGTGTGACTGTGTGACTGTGTGTGTGACTGTGTGTGACTGTGTGTGTGACTGTGTGACTGTGTGTGTGACTGTGTGACTGTGTGTGTGTGACTGTGTGTGACTGTGTGTGTGACTGTGTGACTGTGTGTGTGACTGTGTGACTGTGTGTGTGACTGTGTGACTGTGTGTGTGACTGTGTGTGTGTGTGACTGTGTGACTGTGTGTGTGACTGTGTGTGTGTGTGACTGTGTGACTGTGTGTGTGACTGTGTGACTGTGTGACTGTGTGACTGTGTGTGACTGTGTGACTGTGTGTGTGACTGTGTGTGTGACTGTGTGACTGTGTGTGTGAGTGTGTGTGTGTGACTGTGTGTGTGACTGTGTGTGTGACTGTGTGTGTGACTGTGTGTGTGACTGTGTGACTGTGTGTGTGACTGTGTGACTGTGTGTGTGACTGTGTGACTGTGTGACTGTGTGTGTGACTGTGTGACTGTGTGTGACTGTGTGACTGTGTGTGTGACTGTGTGTGTGACTGTGTGTGTGACTGTGTGTGTGACTGTGTGACTGTGTGTGACTGTGTGACTGTGTGTGTGACTGTGTGTGTGACTGTGTGACTGTGTGTGACTGTGTGACTGTGTGTGTGACTGTGTGTGTGACTGTGTGACTGTGTGTGACTGTGTGACACTGTGTGTGACTGTGTGACACTGTGTGTGACTGTGTGACTGTGTGTGTGACTGTGTGACACTGTGTGTGACTGTGTGACTGTGTGTGTGACTGTGTGACTGTGTGTGTGACTGTGTGTGTGACTGTGTGACTGTGTGACTGTGTGACTGACTGTGTGACTGTGTGACTGTGTGACTGTGTGTGTGACTGTGTGACTGTGTGACTGTGTGACTGTGTGACTGTGTGTGTGACTGTGTGACTGTGTGACTGTGTGTGACTGTGTGTGACTGTGTGTGTGATTGTGTGACTGTGTGTGTGACTGTGTGTGACGGTGTGTGTGACTGTGTGTGTGACTGTGTGACTGTGTGTGTGACTGTGTGTGTGACTGTGTGTGACTGTGTGTGACTGTGTGTGACTGTGTATGTGACTGTGTGTGACTATGTGACTGTGTGTGTGTGACTGTGTGACTGTGTGTGTGACTGTGTGACTGTGTGACTGTGTGACTGTGTGTGACTGTGTGTGTGACTGTGTGTGTGACTGTGTGTGTGACTGTGTGACTGTGTGTGACTGTGTGACACTGTGTGTGACTGTGTGACACTGTGTGTGACTGTGTGACTGTGTGTGTGTGACTGTGTGACACTGTGTGTGACTGTGTGACTGTGTGTGTGACTGTGTGACTGTGTGACTGTGTGTGTGACTGTGTGTGTGACTGTGTGACTGTGTGACTGTGTGACTGACTGTGTGACTGTGTGACTGTGTGACTGTGTGACTGTGTGACTGTGTGTGTGACTGTGTGACTGTGTGTGTGACTGTGTGACTGTGTGACTGTGTGTGTGACTGTGTGACTGTGTGTGTGACTGTGTGACTGTGTGTGTGACTGTGTGTGTGACTGTGTGTGTGACTGTGTGACTGTGTGTGACTGTGTGACTGTGTGACTGTGTGTGTGACTGTGTGACTGTGTGACTGTGTGTGTGACTGTGTGTGACTGTGTGACTGTGTGTGACTGTGTGTGACTGTGTGACTGTGTGTGACTGTGTATGTGACTGTGTGACTGTGTGTGTGACTGTGTGACTGTGTGTGTGACTGTGTGACTGTGTGACTGTGTGTCTGTGTGACTGTGTGTGTGACTGTGTGTGTGACTGTGTGTGTGACTGTGTGTGTGACTGTGTGTGTGACTGTGTGTGTGACTGTGTGACTGTGTGACTGTGTGACTGTGTGTGTGACTGTGTGGCTGTGTGACTGTGTGTGTGACTGTGTGACTGTGTGTGTGACTGTGTGGCTGTGTGACTGTGTGTGTGACTGTGTGGCTGTGTGACTGTGTGTGTGACTGTGTGACTGTGTGGCTGTGTGACTGTGTGTGTGACTGTGTGACTGTGTGAGTGACTGTGTGAGTGACTGTGTGACTGTGTGACTGTGTGTGTGACTGTGTGACTGTGTGACTGTGTGACTGTGTGACTGTGTGACTGTGTGACTGTGTGACTGTGTGTGTGTGACTGTGTGTGTGTGTGTGTGTGTGTGTGTGTGTGTGTGTGTGTGTGTGTGACTGTGTGTGTGACTGTGTGTGTGACTGTGTGTGTGACTGTGTGACTGTGTGACTGTGTGACTGTGTGTGTGACTGTGTGACTGTGTGTGTGTGACTGTGTGTGTGACTGTGTGACTGTGTGTGTGACTGTGTGTGTGACTGTGTGACTGTGTGTGTGACTGTGTGACTGTGTGTGTGACTGTGTGACTGTGTGACTGTGTGTGTGACTGTGTGTGACTGTGTGTGTGACTGTGTGTGTGACTGTGTGACTGTGTGTGTGACTGTGTGTGACTGTGTGTGTGACTGTGTGTGACTGTGTGTGTGACTGTGTGTGACTGTGTGTGTGACTGTGTGACTGTGTGTGTGACTGTGTGACTGTGTGACTGTGTGACTGTGTGTGTGACTGTGTGACTGTGTGTGTGACTGTGTGACTGTGTGACTGTGTGACTGTGTGTGTGACTGTGTGACTGTGTGACTGTGTGACTGTGTGTGTGACTGTGTGTGTGTGACTGTGTGACTGTGTGTGACTGACTGTGTGACTGTGTGACTGTGTGTGTGACTGTGTGTGTGACTGTGTGACTGTGTGTGTGACTGTGTGACTGTGTGTGTGACTGTGTGACTGTGTGTGTGACTGTGTGTGTGACTGTGTGACTGTGTGACTGTGTGTGACTGTGTGACTGTGTGTGTGACTGTGTGACTGTGTGTGTGACTGTGTGACTGTGTGTGTGACTGTGTGACTGTGTGACTGTGTGACTGTGTGTGTGACTGTGTGACTGTGTGTGTGACTGTGTGACTGTGTGACTGTGTGTGACTGTGTGTGACTGTGTGACTGTGTGACTGTGTGTGTGACTGTGTGTGTGACTGTGTGACTGTGTGTGTGACTGTGTGACTGTGTGTGTGACTGTGTGACTGTGTGTGTGACTGTGTGTGTGACTGTGTGTGTGACTGTGTGTGTGACTGTGTGTGTGACTGTGTGTGTGACTGTGTGTGTGTGTGTGTGTGTGTGTGTGTGTGTGTGTGTGTGTGTGTGTGAGTGTGTGTGTGTGTGACTGTGTGAGTGACTGTGTGTGTGACTGTGTGTGTGACTGTGTGTGTGACTGTGTGACTGTGTGTGTGACTGTGTGACTGTGTGTGTGACTGTGTGACTGTGTGACTGTGTGTGTGACTGTGTGACTGTGTGTGACTGTGTGACTGTGTGTGTGACTGTGTGTGTGACTGTGTGTGTGACTGTGTGTGTGACTGTGTGACTGTGTGTGACTGTGTGACTGTGTGTGTGACTGTGTGTGTGACTGTGTGACTGTGTGTGACTGTGTGACTGTGTGTGTGACTGTGTGTGTGACTGTGTGACTGTGTGTGACTGTGTGACACTGTGTGTGACTGTGTGACACTGTGTGTGACTGTGTGACTGTGTGTGTGACTGTGTGACACTGTGTGTGACTGTGTGACTGTGTGTGTGACTGTGTGACTGTGTGTGTGACTGTGTGTGTGACTGTGTGACTGTGTGACTGACTGTGTGACTGTGTGACTGTGTGACTGTGTGACTGTGTGTGTGACTGTGTGACTGTGTGACTGTGTGACTGTGTGACTGTGTGACTGTGTGTGTGACTGTGTGACTGTGTGACTGTGTGTGACTGTGTGTGACTGTGTGTGTGACTGTGTGACTGTGTGTGTGACTGTGTGTGACGGTGTGTGTGACTGTGTGTGTGACTGTGTGACTGTGTGTGTGACTGTGTGTGTGACTGTGTGTGACTGTGTGTGACTGTGTATGTGACTGTGTGTGTGTGACTGTGTGACTGTGTGTGTGACTGTGTGTGTGTGACTGTGTGACTGTGTGACTGTGTGACTGTGTGTGACTGTGTGTGTGACTGTGTGTGTGACTGTGTGTGTGACTGTGTGACTGTGTGTGACTGTGTGACACTGTGTGTGACTGTGTGACACTGTGTGTGACTGTGTGACTGTGTGTGTGACTGTGTGACACTGTGTGTGACTGTGTGACTGTGTGTGTGACTGTGTGACTGTGTGACTGTGTGTGTGACTGTGTGTGTGACTGTGTGACTGTGTGACTGTGTGACTGTGTGACTGTGTGACTGTGTGACTGTGTGACTGTGTGTGTGACTGTGTGACTGTGTGACTGTGTGTGTGACTGTGTGACTGTGTGACTGTGTGTGTGACTGTGTGACTGTGTGTGTGACTGTGTGACTGTGTGTGTGACTGTGTGTGTGACTGTGTGTGTGACTGTGTGTGTGACTGTGTGTGTGACTGTGTGTGTGACTGTGTGACTGTGTGTGACTGTGTGACTGTGTGACTGTGTGTGTGACTGTGTGTGACTGTGTGTGACTGTGTGTGACTGTGTATGTGACTGTGTGACTGTGTGTGTGACTGTGTGACTGTGTGTGTGACTGTGTGACTGTGTGACTGTGTGTCTGTGTGACTGTGTGTGTGACTGTGTGTGTGACTGTGTGTGTGACTGTGTGACTGTGTGTGTGACTGTGTGTGTGACTGTGTGACTGTGTGTGTGACTGTGTGTGTGACTGTGTGACTGTGTGACTGTGTGACTGTGTGTGTGACTGTGTGACTGTGTGACTGTGTGTGTGACTGTGTGGCTGTGTGACTGTGTGTGTGACTGTGTGGCTGTGTGACTGTGTGTGTGACTGTGTGACTGTGTGGCTGTGTGACTGTGTGTGTGACTGTGTGACTGTGTGAGTGACTGTGTGAGTGACTGTGTGACTGTGTGACTGACTGTGTGACTGTGTGACTGACTGTGTGTGACTGTGTGTGTGACTGTGTGACTGACTGTGTGTGACTGTGTGTGTGACTGTGTGACTGTGTGTGTGACTGTGTGACTGTGTGTGTGACTGTGTGACTGTGTGTGTGACTGTGTGACTATGTGTGTGACTGTGTGTGACTGTGTGTGTGACTGTGTGTGTGACTGTGTGACTGTGTGTGACTGTGTGTGTGACTGTGTGTGTGACTGTGTGACTGTGTGTGTGACTGTGTGACTGTGTGTGTGACTGTGTGACTGTGTGTGTGACTGTGTGTGTGACTGTGTGTGTGACTGTGTGACTGTGTGTCTGTGTGACTGTGTGTGTGACTGTGTGACTGTGTGTCTGTGTGTGTGACTGTGTGTGTGACTGTGTGTGTGACTGTGTGTGTGACTGTGTGTGTGACTGTGTGACTGTGTGTGTGACTGTGTGTGTGACTGTGTGACTGTGTGTGTGACTGTGTGTGTGTGACTGTGTGTGTGACTGTGTGTGTGACTGTGTGACTGTGTGTGTGACTGTGTGACTGTGTGACTGTGTGACTGTGTGTGTGACTGTGTGACTGTGTGACTGTGTGTGTGACTGTGTGGCTGTGTGACTGTGTGTGTGACTGTGTGGCTGTGTGACTGTGTGTGTGACTGTGTGACTGTGTGGCTGTGTGACTGTGTGTGTGACTGTGACTGTGTGAGTGACTGTGTGACTGACTGTGTGACTGTGTGACTGACTGTGTGACTGTGTGACTGACTGTGTGACTGTGTGACTGACTGTGTGACTGTGTGACTGACTGTGTGACTGTGTGACTGACTGTGTGACTGTGTGACTGACTGTGTGACTGTGTGACTGACTGTGTGACTGTGTGACTGACTGTGTGACTGTGTGTGACTGTGTGACTGTGTGTGTGACTGTGTGTGTGACTGTGTGACTGTGTGACTGTGTGTGTGACTGTGACTGTGTGACTGTGTGACTGTGTGACTGTGTGTCTGTGTGTGTGAGTGTGTGACTGTGTGACTGTGTGTGTGACTGTGTGACTGTGTGTGTGACTGTGTGTGACTGTGTGACTGTGTGTGTGACTGTGTGACTGTGTGTGTGACTGTGTGAGTGACTGTGTGTGTGACTGTGTGACTGTGTGTGTGACTGTGTGTGTGACTGTGTGTGTGACTGTGTGTGTGACTGTGTGTGACTGTATGACTGTGTGTGTGACTGTGTGACTGTGTGTGTGACTGTGTGTGTGACTGTGTGACTGTGTGTGTGACTGTGTGACTGTGTGACTGTGTGACTGTGTGACTGTGTGTGTGACTGTGTGTGTGACTGTGTGTGACTGTGTGACTGTGTGTGACTGTGTGTGTGACTGTGTGACTGTGTGTGTGACTGTGTGTGACTGTGTGTGTGACTGTGTGACTGTGTGTGTGACTGTGTGACTGTGTGTGTGACTGTGTGTGACTGTGTGTGTGACTGTGTGACTGTGTGTGTGACTGTGTGACTGTGTGTGTGACTGTGTGACTGTGTGTGTGACTGTGTGTGTGTGTGACTGTGTGACTGTGTGTGTGACTGTGTGACTGTGTGACTGTGTGACTGTGTGTGACTGTGTGACTGTGTGTGTGACTGTGTGTGTGACTGTGTGACTGTGTGTGTGACTGTGTGTGACTGTGTGACTGTGTGTGTGACTGTGTGTGACTGTGTGACTGTGTGTGTGACTGTGTGTGACTGTGTGACTGTGTGACTGTGTGTGTGACTGTGTGACTGTGTGTGTGACTGTGTGACTGTGTGACTGTGTGTGTGACTGTGTGTGACTGTGTGTGTGACTGTGTGTGACTGTGTGACTGTGTGTGTGACTGTGTGACTGTGTGTGTGACTGTGTGTGTGACTGTGTGACTGTGTGTGTGACTGTGTGACTGTGTGTGTGACTGTGTGACTGTGTGTGTGACTGTGTGACTGTGTGTGTGACTGTGTGTGTGTGTGACTGTGTGACTGTGTGTGTGACTGTGTGTGTGTGTGTGACTGTGTGACTGTGTGTGTGACTGTGTGTGTGTGTGACTGTGTGACTGTGTGTGTGACTGTGTGACTGTGTGACTGTGTGTGACTGTGTGTGACTGTGTGACTGTGTGTGTGACTGTGTGACTGTGTGTGTGACTGTGTGTGACTGTGTGACTGTGTGTGTGACTGTGTGTGACTGTGTGACTGTGTGTGTGACTGTGTGTGACTGTGTGACTGTGTGTGTGACTGTGTGTGACTGTGTGACTGTGTGACTGTGTGTGTGACTGTGTGACTGTGTGTGTGACTGTGTGACTGTGTGTGTGACTGTGTGACTGTGTGACTGTGTGTGTGACTGTGTGACTGTGTGTGTGACTGTGTGTGACTGTGTGTGTGACTGTGTGTGACTGTGTGACTGTGTGTGTGACTGTGTGTGTGACTGTGTGACTGTGTGACTGTGTGTGTGACTGTGTGACTGTGTGACTGTGTGTGACTGTGTGTGTGACTGTGTGACTGTGTGACTGTGTGACTGTGTGTGTGACTGTGTGACTGTGTGACTGTGTGTGTGACTGTGTGACTGTGTGACTGTGTGACTGTGTGTGTGACTGTGTGACTGTGTGTGTGACTGTGTGTGTGTGACTGTGTGTGTGACTGTGTGACTGTGTGTGTGACTGTGTGTGTGACTGTGTGACTGTGTGACTGTGTGTGTGACTGTGTGTGTGACTGTGTGACTGTGTGACTGTGTGTGTGACTGTGACTGTGTGACTGTGTGACTGTGTGTGTGACTGTGTGACTGTGTGACTGTGTGTGTGACTGTGTGTGACTGTGTGACTGTGTGTGTGACTGTGTGACTGTGTGACTGTGTGTGTGACTGTGTGTGACTGTGTGACTGTGTGTGTGACTGTGTGACTGTGTGTGTGACTGTGTGACTGTGTGTGTGACTGTGTGTGTGACTGTGTGACTGTGTGACTGTGTGACTGTGTGTGTGACTGTGTGTGTGACTGTGTGTGTGACTGTGTGTGACTGTATGACTGTGTGTGACTGTGTGACTGTGTGTGTGACTGTGTGACTGTGTGTGTGACTGTGTGTGTGACTGTGTGACTGTGTGTGTGACTGTGTGACTGTGTGACTGTGTGACTGTGTGTGTGACTGTGTGTGTGACTGTGTGTGTGACTGTGTGTGACTGTGTGACTGTGTGTGACTGTGTGTGTGACTGTGTGACTGTGTGTGTGACTGTGTGTGACTGTGTGTGTGACTGTGTGACTGTGTGTGTGACTGTGTGTGACTGTGTGTGTGACTGTGTGTGTGACTGTGTGTGACTGTGTGTGTGACTGTGTGACTGTGTGTGTGACTGTGTGACTGTGTGTGTGACTGTGTGACTGTGTGTGTGACTGTGTGACTGTGTGACTGTGTGTGTGACTGTGTGTGTGTGTGACTGTGTGACTGTGTGTGTGACTGTGTGACTGTGTGACTGTGTGTGTGACTGTGTGACTGTGTGACTGTGTGTGTGACTGTGTGACTGTGTGACTGTGTGACTGTGTGTGACTGTGTGACTGTGTGTGAGACTGTGTGTGTGACTGTGTGTGACTGTGTGTGTGACTGTGTGACTGTGTGTGTGACTGTGTGACTGTGTGTGTGACTGTGTGACTGTGTGACTGTGTGTGTGACTGTGTGACTGTGTGACTGTGTGACTGTGTGTGTGACTGTGTGTGTGTGTGACTGTGTGACTGTGTGTGTGACTGTGTGACTGTGTGACTGTGTGTGTGACTGTGTGACTGTGTGACTGTGTGACTGTGTGTGTGACTGTGTGACTGTGTGTGTGACTGTGTGACTGTGTGACTGTGTGACTGTGTGACTGTGTGTGACTGTGTGACTGTGTGTGTGACTGTGTGACTGTGTGTGTGACTGTGTGACTGTGTGACTGTGTGACTGTGTGTGTGACTGTGTGACTGTGTGTGTGACTGTGTGACTGTGTGTGTGACTGTGTGACTGTGTGTGTGACTGTGTGACTGTGTGTGTGACTGTGTGACTGTGTGTGTGACTGTGTGTGTGACTGTGTGACTGTGTGACTGTGTGTGTGACTGTGTGTGACTGTGTGTGTGACTGTGTGTGACTGTGTGACTGTGTGTGTGACTGTGTGTGACTGTGTGTGTGACTGTGTGACTGTGTGACTGTGTGTGTGACTGTGTGACTGTGTGACTGTGTGTGTGACTGTGTGACTGACTGTGTGACTGTGTGTGACTGTGTGACTGTGTGACTGTGTGTGTGACTGTGTGACTGTGTGTGACTGTGTGTGTGACTGTGTGACTGTGTGACTGTGTGTGTGACTGTGTGACTGTGTGTGTGACTGTGTGTGTGTGACTGTGTGTGTGACTGTGTGACTGTGTGTGTGACTGTGTGTGTGACTGTGTGACTGTGTGACTGTGTGACTGTGTGTGACTGTGTGTGTGACTGTGTGACTGTGTGTGACTGTGTGACTGTGTGTGTGACTGTGTGACTGTGTGACTGTGTGACTGTGTGTGACTGTGTGACTGTGTGTGTGACTGTGTGACTGTGTGTGACTGTGTGTGTGACTGTGTGACTGTGTGACTGTGTGACTGTGTGACACTGTGTGTGACTGTGTGACACTGTGTGTGACTGTGTGTGTGACTGTGTGTGTGACTGTGTGTGTGACTGTGTGACTGACTGTGTGACTGACTGTGTGACTGTGTGACTGACTGTGTGACTGACTGTGTGACTGTGTGACTGTGTGACTGACTGTGTGACTGTGTGACTGTGTGACTGACTGTGTGACTGTGTGACTGTGTGACTGACTGTGTGACTGTGTGACTGACTGTGTGACTGTGTGACTGACTGTGTGACTGTGTGACTGACTGTGTGACTGTGTGACTGACTGTGTGACTGACTGTGTGACTGACTGTGTGACTGACTGTGTGACTGTGTGACTGTGTGACTGACTGTGTGACTGTGTGACTGACTGTGTGACTGTGTGACTGTGTGACTGACTGTGTGACTGTGTGACTGTGTGACTGACTGTGTGACTGTGTGACTGTGTGACTGACTGTGTGACTGTGTGACTGTGTGACTGACTGTGTGACTGACTGTGTGACTGACTGTGTGACTGACTGTGTGACTGTGTGACTGACTGTGTGACTGTGTGACTGACTGTGTGACTGTGTGACTGACTGTGTGACTGACTGTGTGACTGACTGTGTGACTGTGTGACTGACTGTGTGACTGTGTGACTGTGTGACTGACTGTGTGACTGTGTGACTGTGTGACTGACTGTGTGACTGTGTGACTGTGTGACTGACTGTGTGACTGTGTGACTGTGTGTCTGTGTGTGTGACTGTGTGACTGACTGTGTGACTGACTGTGTGACTGACTGTGTGACTGACTGTGTGACTGACTGTGTGACTGACTGTGTGACTGACTGTGTGACTGACTGTGTGACTGTGTGACTGTGTGACTGTGTGACTGTGTGACTGTGTGACTGTGTGACTGACTGTGTGACTGTGTGACTGTGTGACTGTGTGTGTGACTGTGTGACTGTGTGTGTGACTGTGTGACTGACTGTGTGACTGACTGTGTGACTGACTGTGTGACTGACTGTGTGACTGACTGTGTGACTGACTGTGTGACTGACTGTGTGACTGACTGTGTGACTGTGTGTGTGACTGTGTGTGTGACTGTGTGACTGTGTGTGTGACTGTGTGACTGTGTGTGTGACTGTGTGACTGTGTGTGTGACTGTGTGACTGTGTGACTGTGTGACTGTGTGACTGTGTGTGACTGTGTGACTGTGTGTGTGACTGTGTGTGTGACTGTGTGTGTGACTGTGTGTGTGACTGTGTGTGTGACTGTGTGACTGACTGTGTGACTGACTGTGTGACTGACTGTGTGACTGACTGTGTGACTGACTGTGTGACTGACTGTGTGACTGTGTGTGACTGTGTGTGTGACTGTGTGTGTGACTGTGTGACTGACTGTGTGACTGACTGTGTGACTGTGTGTGTGACTGTGTGTGTGACTGTGTGACTGTGTGTGTGACTGTGTGACTGTGTGACTGTGTGTGTGACTGTGTGACTGTGTGTGTGACTGTGTGACTGTGTGACTGACTGTGTGACTGTGTGACTGACTGTGTGACTGTGTGACTGACTGTGTGACTGTGTGACTGTGTGTGTGACTGTGTGACTGACTGTGTGACTGTGTGACTGACTGTGTGACTGTGTGACTGTGTGTGTGACTGTGTGACTGTGTGTGTGACTGTGTGACTGTGTGTGACTGTGTGACTGTGTGTGACTGTGTGACTGTGTGACTGTGTGTGTGACTGTGTGACTGTGTGTGTGACTGTGTGACTGTGTGACTGACTGTGTGACTGTGTGACTGTGTGACTGACTGTGTGACTGTGTGACTGTGTGACTGACTGTGTGACTGTGTGACTGTGTGACTGACTGTGTGACTAACTGTGTGACTGTGTGACTGTGTGACTGACTGTGTGACTGTGTGACTGTGTGTGTGACTGTGTGTGTGACTGTGTGTGTGACTGTGTGTGTGACTGTGTGTGTGACTGTGTGTGTGACTGTGTGTGTGACTGTGTGTGTGACTGTGTGTGTGACTGTGTGACTGTGACTGTGTGTGTGACTGTGTGTGTGACTGTGTGTGTGACTGTGTGTGTGACTGTGTGTGTGACTGTGTGTGTGACTGTGTGTGTGACTGTGTGTGTGACTGTGTGACTGTGTGTGACTGTGTGACTGTGTGTGTGACTGTGTGTGTGACTGTGTGTGTGACTGTGTGACTGTGTGTGTGACTGTGTGACTGTGTGTGTGACTGTGTGACTGTGTGTGTGACTGTGTGACTGTGTGTGACTGTGTGACTGTGTGACTGACTGTGTGACTGTGTGACTGACTGTGTGACTGTGTGACTGACTGTGTGACTGTGTGACTGACTGTGTGACTGTGTGACTGACTGTGTGACTGTGTGACTAACTGTGTGACTGTGTGACTGACTGTGTGACTGTGTGTGTGACTGTGTGTGTGACTGTGTGTGTGACTGTGTGACTGTGTGTGACTGTGTGTGTGACTGTGTGTGTGACTGTGTGACTGTGTGTGTGACTGTGTGACTGTGTGACTGTGTGTGTGACTGTGTGACTGTGTGTGTGTGTGAGAGTGTGTGACTGTGTGACTGTGTGACTGTGTGTGTGTGTGTGTGTGTGTGTGTGTGTGTCTGTGTGTGTGTGTGTGTGTGTGTGTGTGTCTGAGTGACAATGTGTGTGTGACTGAGTGACTGTGTGTGACTGTGTGACTGTGTGACTGTGTGTGTGACTGACTGTGTGACTGTGTGTGTGACTGACTGTGTGACTGTGTGTGTGACTGACTGTGTGACTGTGTGTGTGACTGTGTGTGACTGTGTGTGTGACTGTGTGTGACTGTGTGTGTGACTGTGTGTGTGACTGTGTGTGTGACTGTGTGTGTGACTGTGTGTGACTGTGTGACTGTGTGACTGTGTGACTGACTGTGTGACTAACTGTGTGACTGTGTGACTGACTGTGTGACTGTGTGTGTGACTGTGTGTGTGACTGTGTGTGTGACTGTGTGACTGTGTGTGACTGTGTGTGTGACTGTGTGTGTGACTGTGTGACTGTGTGTGTGACTGTGTGACTGTGTGTGTGACTGTGTGACTGTGTGTGTGTGTGAGAGTGTGTGACTGTGTGACTGTGTGACTGTGTGACTGTGTGTGTGTGTGTGTGTGTGTGTGTGTGTGTGTGAGTGTCTGAGTGACAATGTGTGTGTGACTGAGTGACTGTGTGTGACTGTGTGACTGTGTGACTGTGTGTGTGACTGACTGTGTGACTGTGTGTGTGACTGACTGTGTGACTGACTGTGTGACTGTGTGTGTGACTGACTGTGTGACTGTGTGTGTGACTGTGTGTGACTGTGTGTGTGACTGTGTGTGTGACTGTGTGTGTGACTGTGTGTGTGACTGTGTGTGACTGTGTGACTGTGTGACTGTGTGACTGTGTGTGTGACTGTGTGACTGTGTGTGACTGTGTGACTGTGTGACTGTGTGTGTGACTGTGTGACTGTGTGTGACTGTGTGACTGTGTGTGTGACTGTGTGTGTGACTGTGTGACTGTGTGTGTGACTGTGTGACTGTGTGTGTGACTGATTGACTCTGTGTGTGACTGTGTGACTGTGTGTGTGACTGTGTGACTGTGTGTGTGACTGTGTGACTGTGTGTGTGACTGTGTGACTGTGTGTGTGACTGTGTGACTGTGTGTGTGACTGTGTGACTGTGTGTGTGACTGTGTGACTGTGTGACTGTGTGACTGTGTGTGTGACTGTGTGTGTGACTGTGTGACTGTGTGTGTGACTGTGTGACTGTGTGTGACTGTGTGTGTGTGTGACTGTGTGACTGTGTGACTGTGTGTGTGACTGTGTGACTGTGTGACTGTGTGACTGTGTGTGTGACTGTGTGACTGTGTGTGTGACTTTGTGACTGTGTGACTGTGTGTGTGACTGTGTGACTGTGTGTGTGACTGTGTGTGTGACTGTGTGACTGTGTGTGTGACTGTGTGTGTGACTGTGTGACTGTGTGTGTGACTGTGTGACTGTGTGTGTGACTGTGTGTGACTGTCACTGTGTGTGTGACTGTGTGACTGTGTGTGACTGTGTGTGACTGTGTGTGACTGTGTGTGTGACTGTGTGTGTGACTGTGTGTGTGACTGTGTGTGTGACTGTGTGTGTGACTGTGTGTGTGACTGTGTGTGTGACTGTGTGTGACTGTGTGTGTGTCTGTGTGTGTGACTGTGTGTGTGACTGTGTGTGTGACTGTGTGTGTGACTGTGTGACTGTGTGACTGTGTGTGTGACTGTGTGTGACTGTGTGTGTGACTGTGTGTGACTGTGTGTGTGACTGTGTGTGTGACTGTGTGTGACTGTGTGTGTGACTGTGTGACTGTGTGTGTGACTGTGTGACTGACTGTGTGACTGTGTGACTGACTGTGTGACTGTGTGACTGACTGTGTGACTGTGTGACTGTGTGACTGACTGTGTGACTGTGTGACTGACTGTGTGACTGTGTGACTGACTGTGTGACTGTGTGACTGACTGTGTGACTGACTGTGTGACTGTGTGACTGTGTGTGTGACTGTGTGACTGTGTGTGACTGTGTGTGACTGTGTGTGTGACTGTGTGACTGTGTGTGTGACTGTGTGACTGTGTGTGTGACTGTGTGACTGTGTGTGTGACTGTGTGACTGTGTGTGTGACTGTGTGTGTGACTGTGTGACTGTGTGTGTGACTGTGTGACTGTGTGTGTGACTGTGTGACTGTGTGTGACTGTGTGACTGTGTGTGTGTGTGACTGTGTGACTGTGTGACTGTGTGTGTGTGTGACTGTGTGACTGTGTGACTGTGTGTGTGACTGTGTGACTGTGTGACTGTGTGTGTGACTGTGTGACTGTGTGTGTGATTTTGTGACTGTGTGACTGTGTGTGTGACTGTGTGACTGTGTGACTGTGTGTGTGACTGTGTGACTGTGTGTGTGACTGTGTGACTGTGTGTGTGACTGTGTGACTGTGTGTGTGACTGTGTGACTGTGTGTGTGACTGTGTGACTGTGTGTGTGACTGTGTGTGTGACTGTGTGTGACTGTGTCACTGTGTGTGTGACTGTGTGTGACTGTGTGTGTGACTGTGTGTGTGACTGTGTGTGTGACTGTGTGTGACTGTGTGACTGTGTGTGTGACTGTGTGTGACTGTGTGTGTGACTGTGTGACTGTGTGTGACTGTGTGTGTGACTGTGTGTGACTGTGTGTGTGACTGTGTGTGACTGTGTGTGACTGTGTGAGTGACTGTGTGTGACTGTGTGTGTGACTGTGTGACTGTGTGTGTGACTGTGTGACTGTGTGTGTGACTGTGTGACTGACTGTGTGACTGTGTGACTGACTGTGTGACTGTGTGACTGACTGTGTGACTGACTGTGTGACTGTGTGACTGACTGTGTGACTGTGTGACTGACTGTGTGACTGACTGTGTGACTGACTGTGTGACTGACTGTGTGACTGACTGTGTGACTGACTGTGTGACTGTGTGACTGACTGTGTGACTGACTGTGTGACTGACTGTGTGACTGACTGTGTGACTGACTGTGTGACTGACTGTGTGACTGACTGTGTGACTGACTGTGTGACTGACTGTGTGACTGTGTGACTGTGTGACTGTGTGACTGACTGTGTGACTGTGTGTGTGACTGTGTGTGTGACTGTGTGTGTGACTGTGTGACTGTGTGACTGTGTGACTGTGTGACTGTGTGACTGTGTGTGTGGCTGTGTGACTGTGTGTGTGACTGTGTGTGTGACTGTGTGTGTGACTGTGTGTGTGACTGTGTGTGTGACTGTGTGTGTGACTGTGTGACTGTGTGTGTGACTGTGTGACTGTGTGTGTGACTGTGTGACTGTGTGTGTGACTGTGTGTGTGACTGTGTGAGTGACTGTGTGTGACTGTGTGTGTGACTGTGTGACTGTGTGTGTGACTGTGTGTGTGACTGTGTGTGTGACTGTGTGTGTGAGAGTGTGTGAGAGTGTGAGAGTGTGTGAGTGTGTGAGTGTGTGAGTGTGTGAGTGTGTGAGTGTGTGAGTGTGTGTGTGAGTGTGTGAGTGTGTGTGTGACTGTGTGACTGTGTGACTGTGTGACTGTGTGACTGTGTGACTGTGTGTGACTGTGTGTGACTGTGTGTGTGACTGTGTGTGTGACTGTGTGTGTGACTGTGTGTGTGACTGTGTGTGTGACTGTGTGTGACTGTGTGTGTGACTGTGTGACTGTGTGTGTGACTGTGTGACTGTGTGTGTGACTGTGTGACTGACTGTGTGACTGTGTGACTGACTGTGTGACTGTGTGACTGACTGTGTGACTGACTGTGTGACTGTGTGACTGACTGTGTGACTGTGTGACTGACTGTGTGACTGACTGTGTGACTGTGTGACTGTGTGTGTGACTGTGTGACTGTGTGTGACTGTGTGACTGTGTGACTGTGTGTGTGACTGTGTGTGACTGTGTGACTGTGTGTGTGACTGTGTGACTGTGTGTGACTGTGTGACTGTGTGTGTGACTGTGTGACTGTGTGTGTGACTGTGTGACTGTGTGTGTGACTGTGTGACTGTGTGACTGTGTGTGTGACTGTGTGACTGTGTGTGTGACTGTGTGACTGTGTGACTGTGTGACTGTGTGTGTGACTGTGTGTGTGACTGTGTGACTGTGTGACTGTGTGTGTGACTGTGTGACTGTGTGTGACTGTGTGACTGTGTGTGTGTGTGACTGTGTGACTGTGTGACTGTGTGTGTGTGTGACTGTGTGACTGTGTGTGTGACTGTGTGACTGTGACTGTGTGACTGTGTGTGTGACTGTGTGACTGTGTGTGTGATTTTGTGACTGTGTGACTGTGTGTGTGACTGTGTGACTGTGTGACTGTGTGTGTGACTGTGTGACTGTGTGTGTGACTGTGTGACTGTGTGTGTGACTGTGTGACTGTGTGTGTGACTGTGTGACTGTGTGTGTGACTGTGTGTGACTGTGTGACTGTGTGACTGTGTGTGACTGTGTGTGTGACTGTGTGTGTGACTGTGTGTGTGACTGTGTGTGTGACTGTGTGTGACTGTGTGTGACTGTGTGTGTGACTGTGTGTGACTGTGTGACTGTGTGTGACTGTGTGTGTGACTGTGTGTGACTGTGTGTGTGACTGTGTGTGACTGTGTGTGTGACTGTGTGAGTGACTGTGTGTGACTGTGTGTGTGACTGTGTGACTGTGTGTGTGACTGTGTGACTGTGTGTGTGACTGTGTGACTGACTGTGTGACTGTGTGACTGTGTGACTGACTGTGTGACTGTGTGACTGACTGTGTGACTGTGTGACTGACTGTGTGACTGACTGTGTGACTGTGTGACTGACTGTGTGACTGTGTGACTGACTGTGTGACTGACTGTGTGACTGTGTGACTGACTGTGTGACTGACTGTGTGACTGACTGTGTGACTGTGTGACTGACTGTGTGACTGACTGTGTGACTGACTGTGTGACTGACTGTGTGACTGTGTGACTGACTGTGTGACTGTGTGACTGTGTGACTGACTGTGTGACTGTGTGTGTGACTGTGTGTGTGACTGTGTGACTGTGTGTGTGACTGTGTGACTGTGTGACTGTGTGACTGTGTGACTGTGTGTGTGGCTGTGTGACTGTGTGTGTGACTGTGTGACTGTGTGTGTGACTGTGTGACTGTGTGTGTGACTGTGTGACTGTGTGACTGTGTGTGTGACTGTGTGTGTGACTGTGTGACTGTGTGTGTGACTGTGTGACTGTGTGACTGTGTGACTGTGTGACTGTGTGACTGTGTGTGTGGCTGTGTGACTGTGTGTGTGACTGTGTGACTGTGTGTGTGACTGTGTGACTGTGTGTGACTGTGTGACTGTGTGTGACTGTGTGACTGTGTGTGTGACTGTGTGTGTGACTGTGTGTGTGACTGTGTGTGTGACTGTGTGTGTGACTGTGTGTGTGACTGTGTGTGTGACTGTGAGTGTGACTGTGTGTGTGACTGTGTGTGTGACTGTGAGAGTGTGAGTGTGTGAGAGTGTGAGTGTGTGAGAGTGTGAGAGTGTGAGTGTGTGAGTGTGTGAGTGTGTGAGTGTGTGAGTGTGTGAGTGTGTGAGTGTGTGAGTGTGTGAGTGTGTGTGAGTGTGTGAGTGTGTGAGTGTGACTGTGTGACTGTGTGACTGTGTGACTGTGTGACTGTGTGACTGTGTGACTGTGTGACTGTGTGACTGTGTGACTGTGTGTGTGTGTGTGTGTGTGTGTGTGTGTGTGTGTGTGTGTGTGTGTGTGTGTGTGTGTGTGTGTGTGTGTGTGTGTGTGTGTGTGTGACTGAGTGACTGTGTGTGACTGAGTGACTGTGTTTGACTGGGTGACTGAGTGTGACAGTGTGTGACTGAGTGCGTGTGCGACTGAGTGAGAGTGCATGACTGAGTGAGTGAGTGTGTGACTGAGTGAGAGAGAGTGAGAGACTGAGTGAGTGAGAGTGAGAGACTGAGTGTGAGAGAGAGTGAGAGAGAGAGACTGACAGAGAGACTGACTGAGTGAGAGAGACTGCGAGGAGAGAGAGACTGCGAGGAGAGACTGCGAGAAGGAGAGAGAGACTGCGAGGAGAGAGAGACTGCGAGAAGGAGCGCGTGACTGCGAGAAGGAGAGACAGCGAGAAGGAGCACGTGACTGCGAGAAGGAGAGAGCTGCTATACAGTACTGACCTGCGTGCGCGCCTCTCACCTATTTGCTTGCTCCCATTCATTTTATTTGAATAAAGCCTATTGTATTTATTTTGGTTACAAATGCCTTATTTACATCAGTTATGCACATATATGACGATTGCGGCACAGTACATGCATCGTAAAGTGGAAAAAAAGTAGTGCTTCACTTTAAGTACATTTTCACTTTACATACATGCTCCGGTCCCATTGCGTATGTTAAAGCGGGGTATGCCTGTACATATATATATATATATATATATATATATATATATATATATATATATATATATATATATATATATATATATATATATATATATATATATATATATATATATATATATATATATATATATACACCTCTCGTGACTGATTGGCATGTACAAAATTGGGAAATTGGCTAATTGACAAGTAAAAACACTGCAACATAGTAATCATTACCACTAAAGAACACAATGATAAAGAAACCTGTATACTACATATTTTGAGACTGGAATGTACAGAAAGCTATTTCTAAAACATAACAAATTGATTATAGAGCATATAACATTTTAAAGGGCATATAAGCGCATTCATATATATATATATATATATATATACAATTCAATAAGCAATATAATGTCTTAGTATTACCTTAACCAAGAACCTCACTACTAATTCTAACATGAACCTACATTCTATTACCTATTAAGTAATCAAGAACATATAAGACCCTTATTATAGATTAATAATATTGTACATATATTTTACATTTTAACCCCATAATTAATCACATATCAATCACATAATTAATCATCTATTTGGTTAAAATAACCTTGGAGATACTATTCCAAACAGATCAGTATGTTATATATTTAACTGTTGAAAGACTGTGTAATCATATATTGACGGAAAGGAACCATATATTAACCTTTCATTAACTGAATGAGGAGTTCCCAATCTGAGAGTGTAGTTAATCATACAAAATTGATATCAATATTAACAATATGGAAAAATTATTGACATGTTATAATTCACAGCAAAGGAAGCCTTTAAGAGCATAAAAGAGATATTGTTGGTTTTAAACGGCATAACATATAACCAGTAAAGTCTGATATAGATCCTAACCAGGCAAGAGACCTTTTGGATATACACCTTGAAATTAAGCCAATTTCCCAATTTCGTACCAGCCAATCAGTCACGAGATATATATATATAGATCTATATAGATATATATATACCCTAGGTAGGGGTAGATAAGAGATAGCAGCCCCTGACGAAGCCACATTGGAGAAATTCATAGGGCGGGCGTTCTATGAGCAGTGAGAGATAAGCTGACAAGCTGATTCCCCACCACGGAGCCGGAGCAGTGAACTTTCAACAACTAAGACGAGATCTCGCGAGAGCAGAGGCCACGTGACGCGGAAGTGACCGTGCGAGTTAGTTGGACTGGGAGCCGGCGTTCATCCACCGAGTGTGAGAGACTCGTAATTTCTCTCTACTGCTCTTATATGACTCACAGAATGTGAGTTGGATACCTATTTAGTTGTTTTACTAATTTTATAATTAAAAGGTTTTACACTAATTTGTTTTTCCTTTTTATTCCCTACCTAATCTCCCTATGAGATCCGTCTAGACATCCGGCAAGACATTTTCCTATATACAGGTGCACCGCGACTGCTGTGGAATACTGTGATAACGGTTACCCTGAAGAACGGATAGCTCCAGGCAGAGACACAAAAGACCCCTAAGATGAACTCCTGATCCCAGAGTGGATAAAAGGCTAATACTTACTTATATAACTGTAAGTGCATATCTAACCAATTAATTATTCGAATTGTTTGATATACCACCCTATGATGTTTCTTTTTCTTTTTTTTTGTCTCTCCCTTGTTTATTTGCGCCTAGGGCCTAGGAGACAGACAGACAAACACACACTTTAACCCCTTGAGCGCCCCATGACATCGACCACAGGGTGGGCTCTGGAAACTACATCATGGGGTTATTGCTCGTTTTCCACAGGAGGTCACTCTAACAAGATCTGTCCCGAAGAGGGCTCTTCCTATTGTGGAGTTGATTAAGTGATGACTGAAGAGTGGTCACTTGGTCGCAATCTGCCAAAGGGGTTGTGGCACACTGGTGCCGGGGGCCCTTCCAGCACTCAAAGCGTCAAAACTGCTGGTCCCTCGTTACAATACTGAGTGCAAGGATTTATTAAAATGACGAAGTGGATTGCAATCGTAACTATGAAAGTCAAGCATTAAAATTACCTATTAAATTGATAGAGGCTTTGCTGGGGAACCGTGTTGCACCATATTAACAAGGATCTAAATTAAATTTTGGAAAGAAATACGGCTTAAAATAGTGATTTAACAACTTTTTTTATTAAGCACATTCCACAGTACAAAGCTTTATATCATAAATGATATCTGTACAGTTTCAATAAGCTGTTCATACACAAATGCTCAGATAGCTGGCAAACATAATTACTGGATCGAATTAGAATATCCCAGTGCTTAGAAACATTATAGAGCTTTAATCTACAATTGCCCAATTATGGTTCGCAAAATAACGTCCAGAGCGCAGCCAGGGGTTAAGATTCTTGGGAATTCCTTAGGTGCCAAAGTCCACCTGTAGGTCACACTGAACACATTCACAAAATCGAGACTAATGTTCAAATACCATGTTCTAGGGAAAACATGTATTTATCTCTGATACATGCATAAAAGAACTCCATTTATTAGAAACACATTTACCCATATAAGGGCTGCAATAAAGTATTTTTTACACAAATAGTGTTAAAGCTATTTGGAGTAAATAGAAGTAAGCAACTTTAATAAACTACTCAAGTTTACTCAAATGCAGAATGGAAGGTTATGAATTACAGAACTGCACGGCCATTTTCCCCCTTAGATCTCCTTCCTCCCTTCCCGCCATGAAATGGTCTTTAACGCAACATTTAAATGGAGTTTATTAAATTAAACACCCGGAAACACTGATCAAATTCTAATGATGCATAAGTTACAGGGAAAAACATTACGTTATAAGTTATTGGTTATTGGTTATTTTAGAAGTGTGCTTTATTTTGACATTCATGTGGATGGCTTTACTAAAAATCCAGTTGATCCACTGTTAAGCTTCTCTGAATGTTCACTTTATGCATGACACTTCACAAACCTTCGAACAAAAACAAAAAAAGCTCAACAGAACTTAAAGACTTTAGTTTTACATATTTGTGCTTATATACATTTTCTGAACCACTGTCATCATACTGTACTAATATTGTTCCATTACACTCTTCAGTCTAGTGCATGAGTCTGCAAAAGCTACAGATAACCTAAGAAAAAAGGGTTTGTGTAACAGTACATGGCAATTGAAAGGGATATTGTAATACTTCAGCCACAAGTATATCCATTTGCAAGGTTTAATCTTTCAATAAAGGCATTTCAAGATGTACAGAAAACGACAAGCATGATTTTTGAAACTCACGTTACCACAGAAAAGTGGTTTCATGGAGCTCAGAGTGTAATGACAAAAAAGGTAAAGCGGTATCAATAGTAGCAAAGTCTAATTCAGAAGGTACCTCAACCCACCACAAGTGTTATCCATATAAATAAATAAAAGCAGAAAAGAAAAAAACAGATCTACTGTAAATACTGTGGCACAAATTAGGTACAACACATAAATTAAACATTTTAGTATTAAAAAGTTTGGAAATTACAGTTTAAAACCTGTAGTTTCTTTTTAAAATTACAATGGAATACTGTAAACCCGCTTTTTTTCCAGAGGGCATTTTCTAGGTTAATGATTGTAACCCCTTGTGTTCTTGGCAATAAGAAGCCGCCAGCACTACGTACAAGTAGGGTTTTTCCTCTAAACACAGTAAAGTTAATAGCATGTGTATTATTTTTTTTATACACTTTATGCTTTAATTGCTTACATTGATCAGGAGACAACAGCTGCATAACAGTATATGAAAAACAGAACGTTACAACTAATTAAACAAACACCTGTCTCAAGAAATTATTTAGCTAAGGAAATCTTTGTGTACAAGAGTGAATGTATTCCAAAATAGCACTAATTGGCCAAGACATTTTTAATTTCTTAACATACACACGTGTTAAACAAAAAGGCATTCACTTTATTTTGTGGTCTTAAAGGGGAAGAAACAAAGCAAAACACACTGTACAATCTGGATATGTGTTTGGCACCCAAACATCACTGGAGAATGTTTTTCTTGAAAGTCACAGACAAAGTGCAAAGCGATATAAGTTAGGCCAAGTCCTTTCTTGACTTTACTTCTGGAAAAACGTTCAGTTCTTATGCACAATTTACATTTGAAGCTTTGGATTTTTCAATGCAGTGAGTATACGGAATTTTTTTTTTTTTCAACTTCGAGAAATCAGTTGTAAATGCCACCAGGAAGGCCAGGGGATAAATGGATGAGGAAATACCATAACTACTATAGATTAAACTTTTTCTGCTTTGCATCTACGCAGCATTGTTAACCAGTTCCAACAATTATTTGTGAACAAACTTCTTGCAGTAGCCACATATCCAGTAGTTCAAGATAGTTAAGCCCTGCAATGACAAAATAATGAGTTAGGATTACGATCAAAGTAAAAAAGTAGATATTCTATTTAAAAATAAGTATTAGGCAGCTGGACCAAGCGTTTCAATTATTATTTTTTTAAATGTACTTACAAAATGTAGTCAAGTATTCCCTAGGCAGACTTGTGCTATTAAACAAATGCATCCAGTTCACTATATTAACAAAACAAAAACAACTCCAACAGATGGCAAGCCAATTACTCCAGTAAAGATGCCATATGTCAGCCAAATAATAATAAACACAGGTTGTGTTAGTTTATGGCCATCAATATAAATGACTGTTTATCTCCATAATACAATATTATTTTTGTACAATACAATATTATTTTTGTACAATACAATATTATTTTTGTACAATACAGTCCATTAGATTCAAGATGGTTAAAGGCAAGGAATGACAGTACTTGCATGTTGCAGACTAATTAAACTGTTCATTTTAAATACATCCCCTGAACTTGATTAAATACGGCAGAACAAAAATGTAACATGAAGTGTTGAGATCTTTGCAGAAGTCTGTAAATAATGCTAAACTATCCATTTTTGTTATTAAAAAAAAAAAAAAATCAGAACTCTAGACCCAAAAATTCAGCCCATCCTGGAGGAGACAGCACTACTTAGCAGAGGGCCCATTGACACCACAGGATGTGGTACGTAGGGGACTATTAGGAGGGTAGAGGGAGCCAACTGTTGATACAAACCGAACAGTTTTGTCGTCTCCCAGATGCTCGGGTTCGGCACATTACAGATTGGGTAAACAGATTGTTGGGAGGGGCTGGGACTGACCTGGCGGTTTTGGTACACATTGGCACCAATGACAAAAGTTAAAGAAATATATATTTCAGGCATCAAGGCCACAAGCTTAAGGCAGGGCCCTCCAAGGTAGTATTTTCAGATATACTACCACAGTGCCATGTGCAAATAGACGAGGCGGTGGAGTATGTTTATATGAAACTGGATTTAAAACTTACTGTATAAGGTAAGATGCTCATGAAAGGGTTGATGAAAATGTATAAACTCTGTGGTTAGAAGTTAGCAATGGAGGTTAAAGTACAAAAAATGTTTGCTGGAATATGCAATAAAACACCAAATTACTTTTGCAAATCAGGAAGCAGCAAAACTAGGTTATGTTTTCATAATGGGCAATGGTAATTATCCGGATATAGACTGCAGCAATGACATTAGCATTACAACTAAAGGAAACAGTTTTTGGGGGGTGCTATAAGACCATTACATGACAAATCATTGAGGAACCAACCAGGAGAGGAGCATTACTGATTTGACAAGATCAAACAATGTAGAAAAAACAACAAATATTCAAGTCAGGGAACATTTGGGAAATAGTGATCATAACACGTTTGAAATAAAATCAAACACCTATTATACAGGTTCAACGAATTTACATTTTAGAAGGCAGATTTTAATAAACAAAGTAATAAATTGGGATTACATTTTTGCAGAAAAAATGTAGAAGACAAATGGGCAGTCTTTAAAACAGGCCTGCCCAACTCGTAAAGTGAGAAGGGCCGAACTGCTCCAAGAAAAAAAAAATTGGGCCGCACGGGTTAAATCATCATCATCTCTCCTCCAGCACCTCTCATCATCATCATATCTCCCCCAGAACCCCTCACTATCAACCTTTACGATACTCCCCATATATCTCTCATCCCCCCATCTCTCCCCCTCACCCACACAATACCCCCCTCCACATCAAATACACAATACCCCCCTCCACATCAAACACACAATACCCCCCTCCACATCAAACACACAATACCCCCTCCACATCCCCCCAGCCCATTCCATGTCAGCAGCCAGCCCCAAAGTCAGCATCCCCCCATGTCTCTCTTCCCTCAATATGACTCTCTCCCCCTTCCCTAAATGACACTCTCCCCCTCCTCTCAATATGACTCTCTCCCTCCCCTCAATATGACACTTTCTCTCTCTCCCTCCCCTCAATATGACACTTTCTCTCTCTCCCTCCCCTCAATATGACACTTTCTCTCTCTCCCTCCCCTCAATATGACACTTTCTCTCTCTCCCTCCCCTCAATATGACACTTTCTCTCTCTCCCTCCCCTCAATATGACTCTCCCCCTCCCCTCAATATGACACACTCTCCCCCTCCCCTCAATATGACACTCTCCCCCCCTGCAACTCACATCACTCTTTCCCCTCCCCCCCTGCCCCTCACATGTCAGCAGCCCACCCCCCCACCAGCCCGTTTCAGCAGCCCCCCCTCACATTTCAGCAGCCCCCTCACATGTCAGCAACCCACCCCCCCCTCACATGTCAGCAGCCCACCCCCCCACCAGCCCGTTTTACACCCCCACCCCCCCACCAGCCCGTTTTACACCCCCACCCCCCCACCAGCCCGTTTTACACCCCCACCCCCCCACCAGCCCGTTTTACACCCCCACCCCCCCACCAGCCCGTTTTACACACACACACACACACACACACACACACACACACACACACACACACACACACACACACACACACCTTAGATCAGCACATCCTCTCCCCGACACACACACACACACACACAAACACACACACACACCTTAGATCAGAACATCCTCTCCCCGGTACTAAGCCCCGCCCCCCGGCATGCTCTGACCTCCCCGGCTTCCTGCTATTGCTGCCACATCCTCATGCTGCTGCTGCCCCCGCGCACCGCAAAACCTGGGGGCTGGGAGAGAGAGGGAGCTGGGAGAGGGAGGGAGCTGGGAGAGGGAGGGGGCTGGGAGAGGGAGGGAGGGATAAATCGGCGCAATTTTTTTCAACTTTTCTTTTTAACTTTTTTTTTTTTTTTAAATTTATTTAATTAACTGGCGCCCGGCCGGAGTCATCGCGGGCCGCACAGAGAGGCCAGACGGGCCGCATGTGGCCCGCGGGCCGTATGTTGTGCAGGCCTGCTTTAAAACATTGTTACATAATTACAATCAGTGTATACCCTTGGGTAATAAATATAAAAGAAACAAGTCTGAACCAATGTGGCTAAACAAACAGGTAGGGGAGGAAAAAGAAAAGGCAAGCATTTCAATTCATAAAGCAGCACTCCATGTTGCATTTCTTGCTTTATTTTTTTTTAGTTATAGGAGTGAAGCGAGGGTGGGGTCGTCTTACTCCGTATGGGGGTGCCGATACCTGAATGTTTAAATGTCACTCATCACGCAAGCCAATGGGAAGCCACAAGGGAATGATGTCGAAGCTTCCAATTGGTCCGGAAGATGCAGGACACGTAAAGCCACCATTATGCTAGCTTAAACAAGCCCCGGAGTAGCTACCATCAGAGAAACTGGCACCCCCTACGTAGCCAAGTATTTTAGGAAGCAGGTTGTCCATGGAGCAGATATTAACGTTCAACTCAAGAGACCCCATGCATCAACTCTATAATTAAAATAAATAAACATAGGAAATGCAACTGGGAGTGCTGCTTAAAAGTCAGAGGCATGAACATTTTATTATAAGGAATGTAACAAAAGTTCCAAAAGTGCAATCAATTAGCAACATTTTTAAACGAAAAAGGATTAGAAAGTATGATCAACCCTAAAGTTCTTTACGTACCATAATAAGCAAAAGATTAGAAAAGAGAATGTAGGACTCCTTTCAGTGTGAGATGGGCAAGCAAATTAGTGGAGATAAAGAGAAGGCAAAGGTATTAAAGCTGCAGTTCAAGCTGCCGTTTTTTTTTAAAATATATATTTTTCCCAATTCAATATGTGCATCAATACCATCTGCACACTGACAAGTGATTAGCTAAGCTGCAAATCGATCCGTTCTCCTGTAATCGATAGCTTGCTTCGGGTTATTTAATTCAGTCCTTGCACAGCATTTGGGGCAATGTAGTCCTGGAATATGACTGACTGGGCAGTTACGAGATTCAATTGGTGCACTGCCAGAGAGGACGGGGCTCAAGAGCCAGAGACTATCAGAAGGGGAAGGGGTCTGTCACTTTAGAAATGCTTCCTACATTAGAAACATTAAAAAAGTGATTACAATTTTTTTATTATTTTTTTAAATGCTACAAGTATTTTCTCATAGTACAGAACGGATTTAAAAAACGAACAAAAAAAAAACACATGTAGGATATTGCTTGAAATGCTGCTTTAAATACATTCTTTGCCTCTGTATTTACCAAGGAGTCAATTGCAAAAACATTGCAACAGGGGCAAGCCACAACCTCTATATTCATGAACAATTGTTTAACTGAGGAAGAAGTGTACAGGTAGCTTGATAAAATTAACTAAATAAAGCACCTTACTCCGATGGCATGCACCAAAGGAGCCAAGTTCAGTAATAACCAAACTATAACATTTAATATTAAAGGGCTATTTCCAGTGGCTCAGTACCACAAGATTGGTGTAAAGACGGCGTGGTTCATATATTTCAAAAGGGAGCTAGATAACAACCACAGACCTGTAAGCCTGACCTAAATAGTGGGAAAGCTATGACGAAATAATATTGCTGAAAACAGGATACTGTTCATATATTACTGAAATGGACTGGGGGGGGTCTCTGGAGAAGGATTGAAAGCCATGTTCAGTTTCCATTTTGTAAAGTCTGTTATCTCTCTAGTATCCATTTTGTGATTAAGAATGTGTCTGGTGGATGGGAGGTTTTCGCTGCCAAGTAGATTTACGTGTGGATAAACCTCCTATGGCGCTGAGGAAAGAATGGACGTAGATTCTTGTGCAAAAGTTCTTTTCTTAAGCTGAAAACCTCAGAAAAGGAAGACAAAGAAAGGCAAAAAACACTGCAATAGTGTATTACCCAGGGACATACTATAGTGTATATAATGAGAGCATTTATTTAATAAAACAATTGATATGAAACAATTAATAAAACAATTAATAAAACAATTGATCAATCAGATATAGAAGTATAAAACTTCCAAGCGCTTGTGCTTAAGGAAGATATGCTGCTCCGCCGTGGTAAAATTGAAATCCTACTCACCGGACATGAGTAGGACATGTGCAAGGGTTTAGGGTCTTTATCTTCAGAAGACACCGCTCGCCGTGGGGTGCGTCCGTATGTTGATGCGGGGGGACCGCCTGCAATGCTCGTGGACTCCTTGCCGACAGAGTTCGCTCGATCGTCTCCTCCGATGACGTCACCGCCTGGATAACACTGCTACGGTGTCCCTGAGTGGCCAAAAACCTTTACAACGCGTTTCGAAACTCCTATTGATGGGTTTCTTTGTCAGGGACATGGGAATATGCTTCTTTTTATACCCCAGATAGTTCAATTGGGATAATTGGTATGAATGTCTTTTGGAAACACCCTAATTAAAGTCCTCCGTTATGAGTATACATGCGAAAATCAATTATATTACATGAAACAACATTAAACAGATGGCATGAAACATTGAATATTGAATAACATTAACAGATGAAGCGCAATACTAAACACGAATATTATTGAATGTTATATAAATACATAACAATATTACAACAATTCTATGTTAATTAAACTTTGTACATATTACTTCCATCCATACATGGACACAGGGACATATGTTTGTGATAGGACTTCAATCCATTATATGGTTGATTGAAGGAAAATAATTTAGGAAATGTATTAGTAAATAAATTAGTGCAAAAGGAAGTTATATGGAAATGATATATAATTGAAATTCCTTCCTTATAATGAACTGTATGTCCCTAATATCAGTATCGATAGAACTATAATATGCAGCATATGCAAAAAGACACACAGATTTGCATATAACAAAAAATATATATTGGATACTTAAACCCAATTGGGTAATTTAACACCAGAAACTTGATGGTCAACAAGCACTTGTGTGGATGTGGAGAACTATTTTTAAAGAACTATTTATTTAGAGAGACACATTTTGAGGAGTGGAAAGCCCAAATGAGCGATTATAGCATTATTCAGGTGATTTTACAATATCAATAATTGATGTGTTATTATTGTGGATCTTAAAGTATTATCGTGAATTAATTTTTTATTTAATAATTTATTATTTAATAGTAAATTGTGGTGATAAACTAAATTAGATTAAAGTAACGTGACTGATGAAAATATTTTGCAGTGATGAACATAATAATTTTGTGATTGTAGAACTAAATTTATAGTATAATATAGTGTAATTATGATAAATAGAGATGAAGTATTATTAGTGCTGGGCAGGCTAATACACAATGGCTGATGTTGCTGGCAGACAAGGACAAGGGCATCCAGCCAGTCATATGATGTGATAATCACTATTTGAGGAAAGCTGACAAATCGAATTCAACATTTAAACCTTGGGGGCTGAGCGTCTTTAATTCAAAAATCCAATAGGATTCCCTTCTGGAAATGATATTTATTTTGTCTCCCCCCCTCTTACAGAATGTAGGACATTCCATGGCATGACACTTCAGTCCTGCTGGACTTTGTGCGTGTTTTAATTTGAAGTGGAGAGAAACATTATGGGCCTCAAAGCCTCTCTTGATGTTATACATGTGCTCTCCAAGTCTTCTTTGTAGTGTTCTGCCCGTGCGGCCCACATATTGAAGGCCACACGGGCATTCCAACAGATATATTACAAATTGGCTATGGCAGTTTATTAATGTTCTGATAGGATATTCTGTGTGTGTGATGTTGGAAGAGAACTTTTGAGTTTTAATACTATGTTGACATGCTGTGTACTTGGCACATAGGAAGTATCCTTTGATTATGTCTCTTGTATTCTGTGTATTTCTACTGAAAGGACAACTGGGTGACAATTTAGTTTTTAAATTATTTGCTTTTCTGAAATATATTTCTGGTTTTTCTTTCAGATATCCTTTCAAGATGTCGTCTTGTCTCAGAAGACCCCAGTATTTGTCAAATGTTTTAATAATCTGTGGTGCCAATGAACTATATTTTGTAATAAATGCAACAGTGTCTGTCTTGTTATTAGTTGTTTCTTTTGGTTTGTATTCCAATAAATCTGACCTGGTCATTGCCAATTTGTGATATATCTGTTGGAATGCCCGTGTGGCCTTCAATATGTGGGCCGCACGGGCAGAACACTACAAAGAAGACTTGGAGAGCACATATATAACATCAAGAGAGGCTTTGAGGCCCATAATGTTTCTCTCCACTTCAAATTAAAACACGCACAAAGTCCAGCAGGACTGAAGTGTCATGCCATAGAATGTCCTACATTCTGTAAGAGGGGGGGAGACAAAATAAATATCATTTCCAGAAGGGAATCCTATTGGATTTTTGAATTAAAAGACGCTCAGCCCCCAAGGTTTAAATGTTGAATTCGATTTGTCAGCTTTCCTCAAATAGTGATTATCACATCATATGACTGGCTGGATGCCCTTGTCCTTGTCTGCCAGCAACATCAGCCATTGTGTATTAGCCTGCCCAGCACTAATAATACTTCATCTCTATCATAATTACACTATATTATACTATAAATTTAGTTCTACAATCACAAAATTATTATGTTCATCACTGCAAAATATTTTCATCAGTCACGGTACTTTAATCTAATTTAGTTTATCACCACAATTTACTATTAAATAATAAATTATTAAATAAAAAATTAATTCACGATAATACTTTAAGATCCACAATAATAACACATCAATTATTGATATTGTAAAATCACCTGAATAATGCTATAATCGCTCATTTGGGCTTTCCACTCCTCAAAATGTGTCTCTCTAAATAAATAGTTCTTTAAAAATAGTTCTCCACATCCACACAAGTGCTTGTTGACCATCAAGTTTCTGGTGTTAAATTACCCAATTGGGTTTAAGTATCCAATATATATTTTTTGTTATATGCAAATCTGTGTGTCTTTTTGCATATGCTGCATATTATAGTTCTATCGATACTGATATTAGGGACATACAGTTCATTATAAGGAAGGAATTTCAATTATATATCATTTCCATATAACTTCCTTTTGCACTAATTTATTTACTAATTCATTTCCTAAATTATTTTCCTTCAATCAACCATATAATGGATTGAAGTCCTATCACAAACATATGTCCCTGTGTCCATGTATGGATGGAAGTAATATGTACAAAGTTTAATTAACATAATTGTTGTAATATTGTTATGTATTTATATAACATTCAATAATATTCGTGTTTAGTATTGCGCTTCATCTGTTAATGTTATTCAATATTCAATGTTTCATGCCATCTGTTTAATGTTGTTTCATGTAATATAATTGATTTTCACATGTATACTCATAACGGAGGACTTTAATTAGGGTGTTTCCAAAAGACATTCATACCAATTATCCCAATTGAACTATCTGGGGTATAAAAAGAAGCATATTCCCATGTAGCAACCATCCCTGACGAAGAAACCCATCAATAGGAGTTTCGAAACGCGTTGTAAAGGTTTTTGGCCACTCAGGGACACCGTAGCAGTGTTATCCAGGCGGTGACGTCATCGGAGGAGACGATCGAGCGAACTCTGTCGGCAAGGAGTCCACGAGCATTGCAGGCGGTCCCCCCGCATCAACATACGGACGCACCCCACGGCGAGCGGTGTCTTCTGAAGATAAAGACCCTAAACCCTTGCACATGTCCTACTCATGTCCGGTGAGTAGGATTTCAATTTTACCACGGCGGAGCAGCATATCTTCCTTAAGCACAAGCGCTTGGAAGTTTTATACTTCTATATCTGATTGATCAATTGTTTTATTAATTGTTTCATATCAATTGTTTTATTAAATAAATGCTCTCATTATATACACTATAGTATGTCCCTGGGTAATACACTATTGCAGTGTTTTTTGCCTTTCTTTGTCTTCCTTTTCTGAGGTTTTCAGCTTAAGAAAAGAACTTTTGCACAAGAATCTACGTCCATTCTTTCCTCAGCGCCATAGGAGGTTTATCCACGCAGACTTCATATCTGGTTGGGAGATACCAGATCAACCTTTCAAGCAGCTCAAGGACTACCTTCACCATACTCTGTATCACAGGTTTTATATTGTAATCACTGTATATTGTTGGCACGAGCGCTATTTACACTTATCACACCACTTTAAGTAGATATACGACTGACTAAAGTAACGCCCATATTTCTAGTGAGAGAATGTACCAGGTATCTATTCATAGCTGTTTTGAGGCCAGTTCTAACCAGGTTTAATGAGCTGTAAAATGATTGGTTTAAGAATTATGGAGTGGTTAGTATAATCTGTCTAGTAACACATTTTGAACAAAGGAAATGAAATGTATAAAGAGGCTGCCTGGACACGGTCTTTAAGACTTTTGAATGAGTATGATCATACTGTGCAATAAACTCATTATCAAATGAACCCCGTTTGTCAATTTGGAACATTGACAGCTACATGAAGGTTTAGTATGGGATAATATTCAGGAATACTGAATGGTTAAAAAAAATATTCTTGGTTTCTTTTAAAAGGCAAGTGGGACTTTAGACCAGGATAATGCAGTTGATGTGGTCTAGTTAGATTTTGCAGAGTGTTTTAATAAGGTGCCACGCAATTGTTTAGTGTACAAAATAAGACATTCGTAAAGTATTAGCACCTGGCTTTAAAACTGGTTGAAGGATAAAAGAGTTGTTGAAATTGAACCTT
Source organism: Ascaphus truei (assembly GCF_040206685.1). NCBI lineage: Eukaryota > Metazoa > Chordata > Amphibia > Anura > Ascaphidae > Ascaphus > Ascaphus truei. The sequence continues at coordinate 210,400,458 of NC_134487.1, read as the reverse complement.
TTCAGGTTGGGCTAAAGCTATAAGTGGAGTACCTCAAGGATCAGTACTGCGACAGCTGCTTTTTAACTTGTTGATTCATTACGTTTAGGTTGGCAGATAGAGCATAGTATCCATCTTTGCTGATATGAATTCGTGTAAGGTAGTAAAATCAGAGCAGGATGTAATTTCTCACCAGAAGGACTGAATAAACTGGAATCTTGTGCAGGTAAATGGCAGATACATATAAATGTAAGGTTATGCACTTGGCTGCAAGACTAAACAGGCAATTAACAAATTAAATGGGGCAAAATTAGGTGCATCCTTGATGGAGAAGGATTTAGGAATACTTGTAGACAGCAGGCTTAGCAATACTGCCCAATGTCAGGCAGTAGCTGCAAAGCCCCCAAAAAAGATCTCATCTTGCATTAAGCGGGGTATGGATGGAAGGGAAGCAACCATAAATATGCCATTATATAAAGCATTAGTAAGACCACACCTTGAATATGGAGTCCAGATTTGTTTACTTTACAACTGAGGCGATATGGTAACTATATACAAATATATTCAGGGACCATACAAGCAGCTTTCAAAAGAACTATTCATCCCAAGGGCAGTACAAACGATTCAGGGTCACCCCCTAAGGTTGAATGAAAGATTTCACAAGCAACAAGGGAAGGGTTCTTTACAGTAAGGACAGTTAAAATGTGGAATTCATTACCCATGGAGACTGATGGCAGATACAATAGATATCTTCAAAAACAAGGTTCAACTTGGGAAGGATCCAGAGAGAAATCAGATTGTCATTATTGGAGTCAGGAATTAATTTGTTTCCCATATTGGACAATGTTTCACAGGGGTTTTTTGTTTGCCTCTTGATCAATATACTGTAAATACAAATATAGGATAAGTATCTGTCTAAATTTAACATAGGTTGAACTCTATGGACATGTCTTTTCAACCTTATCTACTATGTAACTATGTAACATACCTACGGTCAGCACTACTGCATGTGGAAGATACACCTGTAAACAAGCCTAGATACATGGGAAATAAACCTATTTACACATTTAAATTGGCCTATTCAAGGACACAAAAGAGCTTTCTTTGAGCTGTACCACGTTAATTTCAGCTCCAAGGACATTGTGCGCCGATATACATACTGTACCTCTACAGTGGCTGCAAGTATCTCAAATCTATTTAAAGATCTCGTATCATGCAGGCCAATTGGACGCTGTAAGGAATGACGTTGCAACTTTTTATTTGCCCGCAGGACCTTTAAATAAGACATTTTCCGTGCCCAGCATGGGTTGCTATTAGCAGCCCTTATGGAGGCAAATATCCCAGAAAGCAGAGGGTCTTTGAAGAAAATAACAGTTCAGCGATAAATACCCCCTGCTTAAAAACCCTAGAGAACACACCACTTTAAATTGAGCGCCACTGTTAGATGATTATATTTGTTAGTCTCTTTTTTAGTTCTAAAATGTAATAGCCATTAAATACATCTTAAATTCTGAAACTAATAAAATGTTGAAGGCACATTAAGTGGAAATGTGGCTTTTAAATGTTGGCCAGTTAATCATATAAACTTCCCTATGAACAAAAAAAGGTATCCTTGGAAATATTTCTTGCATTTTGACTAAATGAATGCAAACACCAATACAACAAATAAATTCAATCTTTACCTGTTCAGGGCAGTAAAGTGCATGATGCTATCTGGAGATGTATGTATAGGTTCTAGATGGAGAACGAGTCTCATTTGGAGCACTAGGTGGAACATTTAAAAAATCCCAGATCAGAATGGTATCATCATGGGAACTGCTAATGATTTGAAACTCATCAAATTGAAGACGAAACACACGTCCTGAATGTTCCTGTAAATGTGTTTAAAAAAAAAAAAAAAAGAACAGTTAGTAATAATAGATAACATACTGTAGGCTGACCTATGTACAGGTCTGTCCAACCTCATCTATGTAATATACACACAGACCTCGAACCAGTCGTGAACAATGCAATTTCCTTATTTCTTCCCAAGGAAGACAGAAATTACATTATTTCACCTTGACCAGCTCGTCTGGTGGGTGCTCGCTTTTTGTTTTGCATTAGCGACAACTAAATCTGCAGTTGCACCCATATACATTTTCCCTACAAACTGGAGTGGCAGTCAGATTTAAAAAAAAATAAAAAAATAAATAAAGTGAGGAAATCTATATACAGGCATACCCCGCTTTAAGGACACTCACTTTAAGTACACTCGCGAGTAAGTACATTTCGCTCAATAGGCAAACAGCAGCTCACGCATGCGCCTGTCAGCACGTCCTGAACAGCAATACTGGCTCCCTACCTGTACCGAAGCTGTGCACAAGCGGGGAGACTACAGATCCTGTTACACATGCATTATTTACATCAGTTATGCACGTATATGACAATTGCAGAACAGCACATGCATCAAAAGTGGGCAAAGGGGAGTGCTTCACTTTAAGTACATTTTCACTTTACATACATGCTCCGGTCCCATTGCGTACGTTAATGCGGGGTATGCCTGTACAGTGCTTTTTTTCGGAGGGTACGCCTTGACCCTACGGCTACTGTGTAAGCTATTAACACAGTAGCCGTCTGCGCATACATGAGCTCTCACATGCGCAAACTGCTACTACATAGTTACATAGTAGATGAGGTTGAAAAAGGACGTACGTCCATTAAGTTCAACCTATGCTAAATTTAGACAACAGATACTTTATCCTTTATCTATACTTACTTATTGATCCAGAGGAAGGCAAACAAAAAACCCCAGAGTCATATCATCCAATGATGTCTCATAAGGGGAAAAATAAATTCCTTCCTGACTCCAAGAATTGGCAATCGGATTAATCCCTGGATCAACATCCTTCCCATGTATACTTATTTGGTACATCCCTGTATACCTTTCCTATCTAAAAAGACGTTAATAGCTCTTCACAAAAAGATTGCTGGAAAACCACAGAATCCCCACCTTTTTTCACGGGAAAAAAAGCGGTGTGTATGTGTATATAAAATTGAAGTTGGCTGTCTTTAAACATTCAGTTTTTTGTCAAAGCAAAATTCCGACAACTGGATCATAAAAGCAACACGTTTTTTTTTTTTTTTTTTTTTTTACCCAGACTGTCACTTCTGTTAGAAATGTATGTTTTTAACTATTTAGGGGTTTTGTTTGAATCATTTTTGAAAATCAAGTTTAGCCAACCTTGTTCTGGAGAGATCACATAAAACCGCATTCTAAGTTTTCTATGGGTTGACCTTAGCGGACATTTTTTTTTTGTACATTTTCAAATGTTCTTAAAAACACGGGGTTGCTGCTTAAGACCACATTTTCAGGCTTGTAATATTAATGGAATACATAATGTAAAACATATACATACCACCAAAGTACGCAAACATAATGTGCTTGCAGGAGCACGGGGATCCAAAGCTGCCTGCAGGTCCCACACTTTAATTTTTCTGAAATAGTAATTCACAAATTGCTTTACAATTACCATTTAAAAGGCTAGATAGAGAGACACACACACACAATTATATTAACATGGATGACTAACTTGTTTCCTATCATTTATTTCACATATAAAAATAGTCACATGCGATTTCCAGACAATTGTTTATATTAGCGTGAATTGAAAGAAGAATCCTTATAGTTATCACTCTGCCTCTACTAATTAAATAATGAAGAATTATACATTTTATTAAATTATATCGCACCATAAGGGAGAAACTCTATATAAATTAAAACCTAAAAATATGACGCTGAAATAACCAATTTTGAACCCCTAGGTGTCCTGGTAATGTCCAATATAATCAATGACGTATTAATAGGGTGCCTGGAGTATAATACAGCATTGGTCTGTGCCCCTACCTTACATCCTTGTCAAATGACGCAGTGGGGTCATGTGACATCATGTCACGTGACCCGCGGCGTCATTTCACGCATGTGATGTCACATTGCCCCGCGGCGTCATTTGAGGCGTCATTTGACGCCGCGTTGCCATGGCAACACATCACCCAGCCGGCTGAAACAAGGTAAGTGGAGTGTTGCAGGGACCTCACGCAATCCCCAGGCATTAAATGCTTTGGGGAAGAGCGCGGGCCTCTGCAACCACCTGCACCGCCCAGAATAATCACCCGCCCCTAGTTTGCACACCGCTGGTAGAGGGTACAGTTTAATCACCCAATATTGGGTGAAAGGTGACACATTCCACTGGTGTATAGCGTGGTGTAAAGAGACCTTAGTGATAAATATATATACTTGGTAGTGAATTATGAAAACAAATAAACAAGTGAAAGATCTTATATTATCCTGATTAATTTATAACCCGAATGTCAAGGGTATAGAGTAGTTCAGTGCTTCTATGTAAAAACGTTCCCTCATACCACCTGATGGTGATGTGATATCAGTGTTGGTATTAAGATCAATGGAATTGTGTAATATTTCCCCTGGTAATCTTGGGATTTGAGATAGATAGGTAATATCAGTCCTCACTTTGTCCTATAGACACTCCAAAATTTGTGCCGAGTGTGGCAATTAATTCATAAGTGGAGGAAAAGCCCTATATGGAAATAGGCTATTAACTCCTCTTTAACAGCTGACTGATGCTAGTGGCTACCTCTGGGGGCCCATATCATAGTTTAGCTTGCGGACAAATCAAAGGTAGTGTCTGCTAGTACAGGTGATCCTGATCAAATAGATCAGGTTCCACTTATATCATCCCTGATAGATTAGGGTTTTGGTATAGTAACATTACCTCCACGAGCCCTGAGTAAAGTTAAGCACTCCAACATTGTGTATGCGGCTCCGCTAACTTGGTTAAACTTAAATGTTATGGTGTAGCTCCTATAACTCAATTAAGTCCCGGATCTGCTCCGTGTGTAAGTTATTAGCCAATATGATAAAAGGCTCAAATTTCAGCTCTAGCATCTAACTACTGCTAGTGGTTGCCTTCAGTGGCCCACATCTTCATTTAGCTAGCTTAGTATTATACTGTAAACTATCAGTCCCTGTGCCGGTTGTGACCTAAACCAAGCGTTTGTCGCGTCAATGAAGTCACAGTGCTTGCGTCATCTCTACCCGATTCGCGTTTTGTTCCCTTCGGAACTTCTTTGGGGGTCTGTACACAGAATTATATTAACATGGATGACTAATTTGTTTCTCATATAAAAATAGTCACATGCGATTTCTAGACACTTGTTTATATAATAAAGAAGGAAAAGCATGCAAGATGCATCCTGTCTGCACAATAGTCCAGTCTTAAAAACATAGTACATACCCATCATAAGCTCCACTGACAATTCTCTTGTTGTCAAATCTGATACAGCGGACAAGCTCTTCATGCCCTTCTAGCACTCGTAAACAAGCACCACATTCAATATCCCATAGCCTGAAGGAAAAGAAAAAAGTTTCTAAATTAATATTTTTGCAGATTTGGGGCAAGTACAACTATTTGTATTGTTTCATTTCTTTTTAGCAGTTAAGTGACACATTTAAAGATGATAAAAAATGTCATGATTTAAAAAAAATAAGACAAATCGGTTTACTCAAATTTGTGAAAACAAAAATAAACTTCCCACATCTATAAGCAGCCAGCTTATAATACATGTATATTACCCACGGTTCAAAGATAGTTAGAAATAGAATGCCTCCTGCTATTCTGAGAAAATACAACTACTTTGAGGCAAAATAAATATTTTACCAACCCCAAAAAGGCTTGAAACTATTTCTATAAAGATATTGCCAGATTGCAACATGAAAAACAAAAGTAGGCAGAATGTTAGAAGTAATTATATTAAAGAATCAACTGATCTTTTATTTATTTTTGCATACAACGTTCAACAACGAAAGATTTGCTCACACGTTAAAACCAGGAAAGGCTTAGAGGGTGTTAAGTGTATAATGATACACAACACTTTAAAAAAAAATGGATTTGATCGATCTATCTTCATCTATATCTATATCAAAATGTTTAAGAAAAGAAAAAACATTAGTCAGTTTTTATCATCTTACCTTATCGTGTTATCTGAAGAGCCACTCACAACTAAACGGTCCCGATACTGGAGACATGCAATCCCACGTTTGTGCCCATTTAAGGTGCGAACAAATTCACAGGTACTTGTGCTCCAGACCTGAAAAACATTAGAATATGACCTTTAAGGTAACATACTAGAATATAAAATTATGGATCCAACTAGTACACATACCGCATCCCTAAAAGCAAGACTGCTTCTAGTGCTTTGACAACTTGCTCGCAAACGCACCAAATTACATTTGACAAAAAACATTCGAGTAATGTAGTAACTCTCCTACAACTAGTCTCCATTTGGAGAAGCTATTTAAGTAGTGCAAATGAGAAACTTGTATGAATTAAGCCTCGACAAATCTCAAAGAATCAGCCTCCATCACATATTGCTCTCCTCCTCACGTCAGTCATCTGACTAGTCTAACAATATAATAATAAGGGAAAATGCGTAATCCGCTTCTTTTCCCAGTCAGTTCATGGTGGTGATAGCTACACCCCTTCAACTCTGGTGGAACAGAAAAAATAAGCCTGCAGGTAGACTAAAAAGGCTCCTCCCATCACCTTAACATTTATCATCAGATCCTAGAACAGACTACAGAAAGTAATTAACATGGCAAAGGATATATCCATCATGAATGGAACCAGGGAAAAGAAAATGTTAAGTCTATTACACATTTTCCCTTTGCCCGATTCATGACGGTGGTTAACTAGTGGGACATACCCAAGCGATAAAAACTGGAGGGCTCTAGGTTGAGGGGAAAAAATAAATGCAGAGAGTGACATGCTTCAATCCCATTTTATTTGGATAAAACTGTGTGCAGTATTTTATGTCCAAAACTTGCGTCAGCTAAGGACTGGATATCCAACCTGTAGCATTTGATCAATGTATTGAAATCTGAAATTCTAAAGAACAGATTTTTAGATAGAAAATATGATCTTGATCATCACCAATCTCGTCTACCAAGGGACATTGTTCCAGAAGTCTTGAGGTTGTTCAGATGCAACTTTGCAAACCTAAGCTGTCCTGCCATGTTCTTTTTAGAGAGGAGAGGCTTTCTCCTGGCAACCCTTCCAAACAAACAATACTTGTTCAGTCTTTTTGTAATTGTACTGTCATGAACTTTAACATTTAACATGCTAACTGAGGCCTGTAGAGTCTGAGATGTAACTCTTGGTTTTTTTTGCAATTTCTCTGAGCATTGCACGGTCTGACCTTGGGGTAAATTTGCTGGGACATCCACTCCTGGGAAGATTGGCAACTGTCTTGAATGTTTTCCACTTTTGAATAATCTTTCTCACTGTATAATCATGGACTTTAAATTGTTTGGAAATGGCCTTACAACCCTTCCTAGAGTGATGGGCAGCAACAATTGCTTCTCTGAGATCATTGCTGATGTCTTTCCTCCTTGGCAGTGTGTTAACACACCTGAATGCGCCAGACCAGCAAACTGCTAAAACTTCGGCTTTTATAGAGGTGGTCACACTTGCTGATGATCAATTAATCAAGGGCATTTGATTAGCAGCACTTGTCTGCTACTTAGCATCTTAATTCCAATGGAAGCAGTAAGGATGTTAGTTTTCACACACAGCTTCTCCATTTTGGCTTTATTTTTGGTAAATAAATGACACTAATATGTCATGTGTTCATCTGAGGTTGTATTTCCCAATATTAAGACCTGCTAAGGAACAGATGATTGTTATTATGTCCTGATATGTAAAACCATGGAATTCAACTGTATATTTTCTTTTTCACACAAGTGTGTATATATGTATATGTATATTATATATGATCTATATCTATCTCTATATGATCCATAAACTCCAAACTTCATCACCCCGTGGACCCAATGCAGATCTAGACCAAGCAACTTTTATTGAATAAATATTCCACCAAGCCTATTTTATTTCACAACGGTCTGTTTATCCTTATATTTATCAATTTTTTTTTTAAATTACATTTATATATTTTAGATCTTTGTATTTTCTAATCTTATTTTTAACCTTCTTTGGAGTTGATCAATTAAGTACAATTGTGAGAAAGTCACCTACGTGAAACGTACATCGGGTAGTCTGCTGACATCACGCCGCCAGCGCCGTTGGTCCATTCAGGACGAGCACCACTATTGTTCGCAAGCACCACCTAATCTAACTTGTTGAGCTGTCGGCCCACACACAACAGTGGTTCTGCAGTACTGCATGCAGCACTAAGCCAGCCGCTCAACAGCCCTGTGATTATATAACAATCACACAGATCCTTATTTGCTTGGACCATCTGGCTCCCTGCGAGTTGTGTTGCATCCTCCTAATGGTTCATTCTGGGAAGGGTACAACAGTGCAATCTTTAGTGATTATCTCCACCAGTCTGCACTGTATAAAATTTGCACCATGTGTATATAGTAGTTATTGTCCCCGTTTATTTTAATTTGGTCAGTAGGACCTATTAAAGTTTGTTATTTTATTAACTTCATCCTGCCTTCTTGGCATACACTATTACTTGCGTCTGGGGCCATCCTCTAAGGTAACATTACTCTCTTTGTTACACCTTCATACTCACTGTTTAACTTCCAGTTAATTTATCCTTTGCAACAAACATTTGTAGTTCGTCAGATAGACTAGCGAGTGCACACTATTGTACTATTGAGAGGGGCAGTTCTGGATTTGGTCATATCAAACAATGTAGAAGTAATAACAAATATTCAAGTCCTGGAACATTTGGGTAACATGGTCTGATTTGAAATAAATTATCAAAAAACAGATTACTTGGGTTCAACAAAGACCTTAAACTTTAGAAAGGCAGATTTTAATAAACTGAAGTCTAATCTAGTAGTAATACAATGGGATGATGTTTTTGCAGGGAAAAATGTAGAAGATAAATGGGCAGTCTTTAAAACATTGTTAGAAAAGCACACTTATCAGTGTATACCCTTGGGTAATAAGTATAAAAGAAATAAGTCAAAACCAATGTAGTTAAATAAACAGGTAGGGGAGGAAATGGACAAGAAGAGGAAGGCGTTTAGATTCTTGAAGTCAGAAGGGACAGAGACATCGTATCAGAATTATAAGGAATGTAACTAAAATTGCAAAAGGGCAATCAAATTAGCAAAAATGGATAATGAAAAAAGGATTGCAATAGAAAGTAAGGTCAACCCTAAAAAGTTCTTTAAGTACCTTAATAACAAAAAAATGAGAAAAGAAAATATAGGACCCTTTCAGTGTGAGATGGGTAGGCAGATTATTATTGGAGATAAGAAAAAAGCTGAGGTATTCAACAAATTCTTTGCCTCTGTGTTTACCAGGGAAGAATCAAGTTCAATAGTAGTGCCGCAGGAGGAAGCCACAACCTCCATATTAATGAACAATTGCTTAACTGAGGAAGAAGTTCATAAGCGACTTGAAAAAATTAAAGTAAATAAGGCACCTGGCCCCGATGGCATACATCAAAGAGCTCTCAAGGAGTTAAGCTCAGTAATAGCAAAACCATTATATTTAATATTCAAGGACTCCATTTCCACAGGCTCAGTACCACAAGATTGGCGTAAAGCGGATGTGGTGCCTATATTTAAAAAGGGAGCTAGATCACAACCGGGAAATTACAGACCTGTAAGCCTGACATCAATAGTAGGGAAACTACTTGAAGGTTTAATACGGAATAATATTCAGGAATACCTAATGGAAAACAAAATTATTATTGTCAGCATGGATTTATGAAGGATAGATCTTGCCAAACTAACTATTTGTTTCTTTGGGGAGGCAAGTAGGAATTTAGACCAGGGTAATGCAGTTGATGTAGTCTACTTAGATTTTGCAAAGGCTTTTGATACGGTTTCACACAAGAGGTTGGTGTACAAAATAAAGAAAATTGGACTCCGTAATAATATATGCACCTGGATTGAAAACTGGTTAAAGGACAGACAACAGAGGGTTGTCATAAATGGAACTTTTTCAGGTTGGGCTAAAGTCGTGAGTGGAGTACCTCAGGGATCGGTACTGGGACCCCTGCTTTTTAACTTGTTTATTAATGACCTTGAGGTTGGGATCGAGAGCAAAGTCTCCATCTTTGCTGATGATACTAAATTGTGTAAGGTAATAGAATCAGAGCAGGATGTAATTTCTTCAGAAGGACTTGGAGAGACTGGAAACGTGGGCAGGTAAATGGCAGATGAGGTTTAATACATATAAATGTAAGGTTATGCATTTGGGATACAAGAATAAAAAGGCGACTTACAAATTAAATGGAGATATATTGGGGGAATCCTTGATGGAGAAGGATTTAGGAGTGCTTGTAGACAGCAGGCTTAGCAATAGTGCCCAATGTCATGCAGTAGCTGCAAAGGCAAACAAGATCTTATCTTGCATCAAACGGGCAATGGATGGAAGGGAAGTAAACATAATTATGCCCCTTTACAAAGCACTAGTAAGACCACACCTTGAATATGGAGTACAATTTTGGTCACCAATCCTAAGAAAATACATTATGGAACTAGAGAGTGCAGAAAAGAGCCACCAAATTAATAAAGGGGATGGACATTCTAACTTATGAGGAGAGGCTAGCTAAATTAGATTTATTTACATTAGAAAAGAGGCGTCTAAGAGGGGATATGATAACTATATACAAATATATTCATGCCACGGGAAGTACAAAGGACTCTGGGCCATCCCTTAAGGTTGGGGGAAAGGAGATATCACCAGCAACAAAGGAAAGGGTTCTTTACAGTAAGGGCAGTTATAATGTGGAATTCATTACCCATGGAGACTGTGATGGCAGATACAATAGATTTGTTCAAAAAAAAGGTTGGACAACTTTTTAGATGGGAAAGGTATACAGGGATATACCAAATAAGTATACATGGGAAGGATGTTGATCCAGGGATTAATCCGATTGCCAATTCTTGGAGTCAGGAAGGAATTAATTTTTCCCCTTAATTGGGTTTTTTGTTTGCCTTCCTCTGGATCAATAAGTATAAATATAGGATAAAGTATCTGTTGCCTAAATTTAACATAGGTTGAACTTGATGGACCTACGTCTTTTTTCAACCTCATCTACTATGTAACTATGTATTTGGGGCTTCTCTTTACCCGCTCCTACAGAGACCCTCTGGCTTAGAAATATTCTCCTCGCCCTCTATATGTTCACCAACAAACAACTTTATTCCATATAGGGCTTCTCTCTATTGGACCCAAAGCATGTCACAATTGCAGTATAGCGCACGGTACGCAGCAGATAGGAATTTGTATGGACAGTCCCTGCCCAGATGAGCTTAAAATCTATGATTTTTGGTGCCTGAGGCACAGGGAGATAAAGTGACATGGGTCATTCGGGTTATTTTGAGCCCATGCCGACCTGAAGTGAAATAAGTCTTCCTCCCACAGCAATCTGCTCAATCCTCATCTCTAGCAGGCCTTCCTGTGAATGTTACCTGTCCGCTAGATCAAAAAAAAAAGGTCACCTTGCCTTGCATATAGCTTGTCTTAAATATTATATCCCAGGCCGGCAATATTGAAACTCCCTAAAATTTGCTGTCTGATTGGGTTGCTTAACCATACAGGCGCCACAATCTCCACTTGTGCCAGAAACTGGCTCCTCCTGACAAACTTTAAATAATGGCATTCAATTTCTTGTCAAAGAGGGTCCCAAGGGGACAGGGAAAGACTGGCTGCCAGCGGGGTGGGTGGGTTGATGCCCCGCCTCCCAAGCGCGCTCACTGGCTCGCCGGCCAGGCAAAAGCTCCTGCTTGCGCTGGCCAGGCATAGCGTGAGCGCGCCTCAGCACGAGAGGCAGGAGTATGGAGACGGCCTAAGGCACAGCCTAAGGCACAGAGATTGCTCTTAGATGTTGAGCCGGCCATCCAGTGTCAACCATAATGCTCTTTTTGTGGCTTGAGCGCCATAGACCTAGCTGCCAAGCACTGTAGAATATACTCTGTAAAGTTAAACTTCCGCCATGGGACTGCAATGGGGGCAATAAACAAAACGCCAACATGAGGTGCATACATTGTGGGAAGACAAAACATTTAGGCCTTCGGAAAGGGGACTTGAAAAATATACTCCTGCAGAGAGAATGAGTTGGATTTGTAACCTTAAAAATCTTTGGTGTATTTTTTTAAAGACATGATTTGGGTATCTGCCATTCTAGATACATTTTTTCTTTTATTATGAGTTTTATATTAACCGTACATTACACACAGAATCAATTCGTTATATGTTTATTACAGTATTTGTATCTTTATGCCTTTAATAATAATAGTAATAATAGCATGTTCATCTATAGCGCTGCTAGTTTTACATAGCACTTTACAGAGACATTTTGCAGGCACAAGTCCCTGCACCGTGGAGCATCCAATCTATGTTTTTGGTGCCTGAGGCACAAGGAGATAAAGTGACCTGCCCACGGTCACAAGGAGTCGACACCTGGAATTGAACAAGGCTCCATATCAGTTGGTATAGTAATTGGATCATTTATTGGGGACTATACATATCAATGTGCAAGATTCACTTTAAGGACTGCCCCAGAAGCTGCTGCAGAAAAACACGAAACACTCAATGCGAGACTGGTCCCTATAATACTCACAGCCTTGTTTTTGCCTTTAAACTGCTGACTGATGCCATGGTAATCCTTTAGGCAGGATTTAGGCGACTCTCCATATGAAATGTTGGTACTGGCTAAGCAGCTATAGTCCGCAATGAGGTTGTATCTTGAGAAATGTATATTTAACAATGGCTAATTGGTGTTGTATTTAATTTTTAGTATGACATACTGTAAGTTCAACATGTTTTTGGAAAATGTTGTTATAAAATGGTGAGTGCTTCCAAATATTGAACAAAAAACAAAAGAAAAGGGTTCTAATATATTTTGTGTATGAGATGCAGGTAGGGGATGTATACGGTGCGGTTGACATTCATCTTTATACCACTGTTGTGGTTCTGTATTGTTTGCGTTTTAGGACCATGGGTAAGCCCACACCTGCTTGATTCTCACTGGCCAAAAACAAATGTATTGTTGAATTAGGGGACTTCAGGCAAGTCTTCCCCTTTACCTGGTAATAGGGAAGCCCAAAGGCACCCTGTACGAAGAAGCAGAAAAATAAACTCTGATTAGAGAACCTACCCCCTTGACCAGTAGGACAAAAATAACGTATATGGAGGATAGCAGGGAGCCCTATATGGAACCAGATTGCTGAAAGTGGTGTCCTACGCCCAAATGGACAGAGCTTAATTCCGATTAGTCTAAACGGATGTAGGTGTGACATATAGAGAAAGTTATGTGCGCTCTAAAATGGTGTCCAGACAGCGACACTGCAAAAGTGACACTGCAAAATCAGTGCTTTACACACACCAATTGAAACCAATCACACTTATTCTGTAACAGTTTATAATGGACATGTGACTGCAACTTTAATGCAATAAGAACACTTTTTATAATTCGGTGAAAAAGTGGATAGTATATACCTCAGCCTCTAATTAGTAGACTGAAAGCACATTTTAGTAAATTATACTTTGAATGGTGCAATGGATGTTTTTTTTAATGATTTTAATGGCTGGACCATATAGTGCAATATTGTTTTAAAGACTCATTTTCCTGCCCTAACCACAACAATGGCTATTTCCATTGAAAGAGGACAAGTTATATTGAACACTCAAAATGAAAGAACAGACACTTTGAACCCAATGTTTACAAAACAGCCTGTTATTGCACTGATAACTAAAAACTACATGTGCTTCTCTTTATTTGTTGAAGTGCCTGGATTTTCAAAAGTGGAGGGTCCAATTCTTGATATTAGAATTATAAAGTGACTTGTTGAGTATCACATTAATGGATGGCACATCTTAACTGGTCAGGAGTCATTTTATTCAGGATCAATATAGACATCAAATCTGTACACTACTAGTGCAGGTCACAATTTTATTTTCTGGCCACTACTCTTGTAAGCTTGGGTTATTGCACCCGCTGGGGCATTATGGTGAGATATTCTGTTTTATTACCATCTCACCGTAGTTACTGCATTTATTTTCTTATTGCTGACAGCACGTGTGGTTAAATAAATGCAGTAACTGCCTTGCAAAGCAATAAGTGCGACATTGTTATTTTTTTGATTGTACCAAGGGCTGTTTGGGAAGGAACAAGCCACCGGCACCAAGACGAAGAGAGAGCAAGAAACAGGGTGCACCAGGTCTTATTTTTGGTCATCACCCTGTGAGTCTTTCATAGACTTCAATGGCATTTTGCTTTAGAGCGCGATATTCTGAGTTACGAGCAGGCACAATAACCCTGGCTACATCTGTACAGTAAAATAAAACTAGTCCAGAACACAATTAACTTGTTTTTACTGCAAGGTTTTAAGAATGGATTTCAGCATGAAACTTACTTTAATAGTTCGATCTCCAGAAGCAGAAACAATATACTTATCATCAAAGTCAACTACATTAACAGCTGCACGATGGCCAACTAGGACACGACGCAGAGTGATGTCTGTAGGAGATGCCATATCCCAAACAGCAATTGACCGATCCTTTGAACATGTGACCATCAAGCCATTGCAGAAACGAAGATGAAGTACTGCTTCATTATGATGAATCAGTGTGTTCAGAACTTCGCCACTGTTCACATCCCAAACTCTACATTATAGTACAAGAGATAAAAATCACTGCATTAGAAAAGCTCAAAACCAATATTCCAAAATTTCAATATTTGTAAACAATAATGTAATATGACAAACGTTTACCAAAAAAAATCTGCCTTGTTTGAATGTATACAATTAGGTCTGCCAAACAGAGATAATTATCAGAGTAACTTTACTGCAAGAACGAATTGTTCCAAATATTTAATCTTAATAAAAATATGGTTGTGCAGCAAATACCTTACTGTGGAGTCTGAAGATCCAGTAACTATCACTCTCTCATCATACTGCAAACATAGGACTGAGCCAGTATGTCCTGTCAGAATTTTCAAGCACTCCAAGCTTGTTTTGTCCCAAATCTGTTTTGTTCAAAGAAAAACACATTATTTACAAAGAGGTTCACAAGTAAATACCAAGACACCAGTAACTTTGTTTTTTAAAGGCTAAAAAGTTTTCCTACAAAACAAGATGAAGGGGTCAAGTCACAAAATAAATACAGCAGGCAACAATTACTCAAAAACTGGAAATCTTACATACCGATAATGTCATCTGTAATGGTCCCTCCATGAGCAGTGCATTACAGTAGAGACCCCTCCCAGCTGTAGGTAGGACACAGACCACCTGACTAGCTTGAAACCTTATAAGCTCCTACGTCAGTCCCTGGTCAGTATGTTTAGCCAAGCCTAATGTGCATATTTACAAAGCTATAATATGAAAGAACGAAAAGCAAATGATCGAATATAAATGGCAAATGTTCTTAAAAGATCAAATTAAAGATAGGAACTGGGCATGCACTGCCAGGGAGGAGAAATGAAATGAAGTAGTACAATTTCTGTTCTCTCCCATCCCTCCCAAAGGACAGTACGGAATGAGATATCATTGGATGATATTCACTGGTGGTTTTTGTTTGCCTTCCTCTTAATCAATATACTGCAAGTACGGATATAGGATAAAGTATCTGTTGTCTAAATGTAGCATAGGTTGAACTTGGACATGTCTTTTTACAACCTCATCTACTATGTAACTATGAATGTCCCAAAACAGTTCCCCTCAAAAATTGGGTGGGGCAAATTATAATAATGATCCAGCCCCAATGACCTTCCTTCCGAAGTCAGCTTCTGCTGATCAGCCTAATTGATTTAGTGATTTGATTGAGTGAAGGTCACATTGCAGTTTTCCAGATCTTATGTGTTCATGCGTCTTGCCTTATCGCACAGGATGTGGCCATTGCACACATCAGGACATTATCCTAAGTGCTTTGTGTTTCTTGAATAAGTGTCGGTACATCTTTATATTACAGACATCAGTGCAGCTTTCCCCTTTTGCTGACCTGCAAACAGAACA
The DNA here is from genome assembly GCF_040206685.1 of Ascaphus truei. Lineage (NCBI taxonomy): Eukaryota > Metazoa > Chordata > Amphibia > Anura > Ascaphidae > Ascaphus > Ascaphus truei. The sequence continues at coordinate 210,384,482 of NC_134487.1, read as the reverse complement.
AACAGATTTCTGGACTTTCTAATTCTTCTGTTCTTATGATATTGTTCTTTATGGCTCTGACTACACCTAAAGAGTGTATAATATCTTCACTATGTTTTTTGCGGTCCGGACAGAGAAGGAACAACTATAATATGGAAAGGCAGGCTTCGCGGGGAGGGCTACTTTGTCCTGATGGAAAATGCAGTATGGGGATCACAGGACAATGCCTCAGACTAACTCATCTTGAGGAAGTTATGGTCGGTTATATGGTCCTTAATGATTGTGACGGTAGGGCTAGCTGGCATCACAAAACTGGGATGAAGCCCAGCTAGCTAACCCTAAATCTATGTAACTTGGCCACCTTTGTAAGGCTTATTTTGGCCAAATGTACTTTAAATATCTGGGGAAGAACAGGGAAAGTGTAAATGTATTTCCATGTCTAAGAATGTATTTCAAAGTCTGTATTTGTTATTTCCTGTAAATGCAATCCCACAGTTTAGCGAATTAACCTTGTTCTGTGATGTGATTTGGGAGTCAGCCCTGTAAATTGTTAATTGGATTATGTGTACATTTGTTTAGAGGGGACTGATTTAATCAGGGATGGGTATGGGTTCTTGGCACGCCCTCTGGCTGTTGTGGCACCAACCTAATCAATGCTCTGATTGTCCAGCAGCACCTCCCATGTAAAGGATAGCCACAGAGGGCTATATAAGGGGTTCTGCTGATCAGAGGAGATCTACCTCCAGAGAGCATCTGAGAGCAAGAGAGGCTGAGACAGAGAGACACTCTGGGAAGGAGTGTGCAGATTCCCTCAGAGGACTGAGAGACAGAGACCGAGTCATTCTGTGAAGGAATTTTATGTTGACTGTGACCAGCTGGAGATGTATCTCAGAGGGACTGCTGTGTGATCAGCCCTCAGAACCTGGATGAGAAGCAGACAGGACAAACCTTCTTGAAGCAGGCCCCTGCACCTAGCGAGGCTAGAGTCTAGTCCCCAGGCGGTATTGTATCGTGTTTTGTACATCTTTGTTTTGTCTGCTGGAATGCTAGAATAAACCCCATTTTATGCAATAACTTTGTCCTGTCTGGTGCTAGTGATCCCGGTGGTTTCGGTGAAAAAGTACTGGTCTCCCGTGACAATGATAATCAACTTAAGTCTACAGAATCCAGATGTTCAAAAGGATGTTTCTTCAAAATTCTAAGACCATCTGTAAATCCAATGGTACAATAGGATCCCTAAATCAAGGCATTATTCTATCTGTAGTTCTGATGAAGTCTTGGATGAATCTGGGCATTTAAAAAATATATATTGCAATTCACAATTTTGCTACATGGACAGAGTATAGACAGACCTTTGTTAAATCCCACCTGCAGGAAATCCAAAATACTTGTAATTGATGCTAAATCTGGAACTGTTGTGAAGACACCATATTTTGAATGAGTTAAATATCGTGTAATAAATCTTGGATGTTACCGGCTTCCTGGACCTGATTAAAGTGTCTTCCAATTGAATTGAGAGTACATAGCATCTCAGAATCGCCCGTAGTCTCCAGGTGTAACATTTTAAACTTTATGACTGATTGAACCTCGAGTTAGAAAGCCTAGGCATATTGGAAGTGTCCAAGTAATACGGACATTTCCATCAGGTCAGCGAGCCATGAACTCCTCAAAGTTGGGACTATTACTATGGGATCGATACTTTGGCCTCTGTATTAAGGGAATCATAAACCAGAGGAAATTAGTAATCTAGTGATAGAGCATCGACTTCGCACTCAGTATCTCGGCGTCTTAAAAAGATAACCTAGTACAGGTAAACCCCGTTATAACGCGGTCCTCGGAGTCCACTCCGAGACCACCGCGTTAGTAACGGGGTCGCGCTAATTTTTTTTTTTTTTAAATGGCCGCCGCGCGCTGATCGGGAGGGAGGGAAGGAAGTGAATTAAATAAATAAATAAAAAGTTTTAAAAAAATGGCGGCGATTCATCCCTCCTCCCTCCCAGCCCCCTCCCTCTCCCTCCCAGCCCCCTCCCGCTCAGCCCCCTGGTTTTGCGGTGTGCGGCAACGTGTGTCTGTGTCTTCCCAGCCAGATCTGCTGCTGCAAGGGGTTAGGTGTGTGTGTGGTGTGTGTGTGTGTGTGTGTGTGTGTGTGTGTGTGTGTGTGTGTGTGTGTGTACTTCTATGTCTCTAACTAGAGGTGGGATCCCTCACATTGTTCCTGGTAACTGCCAATTATATATGACTGATGTTTGTCTAATCTCTCTATTAATGAGTGGGCATTTTTTTTTTTAATAAAATATTTATTCTACTACATTCTCGAGCGTGCACTTCTCAATTTTGATATATAGATATCGCAGAAAGCAATACAATCATTGTTTAATATCTGAGATTGGTGCAGTGTTTATAAAGAGTTAGCAACGCATTGTACAATCTCCCTGACTGTGAGGGGAAAATGTGGCCTTGGCTTGATAATTTTCCCCAGTTGCGGTGTCACCTTAACAGCAGGGGTGAGGGGGTTGGCAATGCATTACAGACCAATGTGTTGCTGACCGTGTCAGCGCTGAAGGGGTTGACACAGTCACTGGGAGAAAGTGCAGCAGGTTACACCGAGATGTGTAAGAAACCCCATATAAGGTGTGTGTGTGTGTGTGTGTGTGTGTGTGTGTGTGTGTGTGTGTGTGTGTGTGTGTGTGTGTGTGTGTGTGTGTGTGTGTGTGTGTGTGTGTGTGTGTGTGTGTGTGTGTGTGTGTGTGTGTGTGTAAAACGGGGGCTGCTGACATGTGAAAAACGGGCTGGTGGGCTGCTGACGTGAGGGGGGGGTGGGCTGCTGACATGTGAGTGTATTGTGAGGGGGGGGTGGGCTGCTGACATGTGAGTGTATTGTGAGAGCAGTGTGCAGTGAGTGTAGTGTGCAGTGTGCAGTGAGTGTAGTGTGCAGTGTGCAGTGAGTGTAGTGTGCAGTGTGCAGTGAGTGTAGTGTGCAGTGTGCAGTGAGTGTAGTGTGCAGTGTGCAGTGAGTGTAGTGTGCAGTGTGCAGTGAGTGTAGTGTGCAGTGTGCAGTGAGTGTAGTGTGCAGTGTGCAGTGAGTGTAGTGTGCAGTGTGCAGTGAGTGTAGTGTGCAGTGTGCAGTGAGTGTAGTGTGCAGTGTGCAGTGAGTGTAGTGTGCAGTGTGCAGTGAGTGTAGTGTGCAGTGTGCAGTGAGTGTAGTGTGCAGTGTGCAGTGAGTGTAGTGTGCAGTGTGCAGTGAGTGTAGTGTGCAGTGTGCAGTGAGTGTAGTGTGCAGTGTGCAGTGAGTGTAGTGTGCAGTGTGCAGTGAGTGTAGTGTGCAGTGTGCAGTGAGTGTAGTGTGCAGTGTGCAGTGAGTGTAGTGTGCAGTGTGCAGTGAGTGTAGTGTGCAGTGTGCGTAGTGTGCAGTGTGCAGTGAGCGTAGTGTGCAGTGTGCAGTGAGCGTAGTGTGCAGTGTGCAGTGAGCGTAGTGGGCAGTGTGCAGTGAGCGTAGTGGGCAGTGTGCAGTGAGCGTAGTGGGCAGTGTGCAGTGTGCAGTGGGCAGTGAGTGCAGTGTGCAGTGGGCAGTGAGTGCAGTGTGCAGTGGGCAGTGAGTGCAGTGTGCAGTGGGCAGTGAGTGCAGTGTGCAGTGGGCAGTGAGTGCAGTGTGCAGTGGGCAGTGAGTGCAGTGTGCAGTGGGCAGTGAGTGCAGTGTGCAGTGGGCAGTGAGTGCAGTGTGCAGTGGGCAGTGAGTGCAGTGTGCAGTGGGCAGTGAGTGCAGTGTGCAGTGGGCAGTGAGTGCAGTGTGCAGTGGGCAGTGAGTGCAGTGTGCAGTGGGCAGTGAGTGCAGTGTGCAGTGGGCAGTGAGTGCAGTGGGCAGTGGGCAGTGAGTGCAGTGGGCAGTGAGTGCAGTGGGCAGTGGGCAGTGAGTGCAGTGGGCAGTGGGCAGTGAGTGCAGTGGGCAGTGGGCAGTGAGTGCAGTGGGCAGTGGGCAGTGAGTGCAGTGGGCAGTGGGCAGTGAGTGCAGTGGGCAGTGGGCAGTGAGTGCAGTGGGCAGTGTGGGCAGTGAGTGCAGTGGGCAGTGTGGGCAATGGGCAGTGGGCAGTGAGTGCAGTGGGCAGTGTGGGCAATGGGCAGTGGGCAGTGTGTGCGCAGTGGGCAGTGTGTGCGCAGTGGGCAGTGTGTGCGCAGTGGGCAGTGTGTGCGCAGTGGGCAGAGTGTGCGCAGTGGGCAGAGTGTGCGCAGTGGGCAGAGTGTGCGCAGTGGGCAGAGTGTGCGCAGTGGGCAGAGTGTGCGCAGTGGGCAGAGTGTGCGCAGTGGGCAGAGTGTGCGCAGTGGGCAGAGTGTGCGCAGTGGGCAGAGTGTGCGCAGTGGGCAGAGTGTGCGCAGTGGGCAGAGTGTGCGCAGTGGGCAGAGTGTGCGCAGTGGGCAGAGTGTGCGCAGTGGGCAGAGTGTGCGCAGTGGGCAGAGTGTGCGCAGTGGGCAGAGTGTGCGCAGTGGGCAGAGTGTGCGCAGTGGGCAGAGTGTGCGCAGTGGGCAGAGTGTGCGCAGTGGGCAGAGTGTGCGCAGTGGGCAGAGTGTGCGCAGTGGGCAGAGTGTGCGCAGTGGGCAGAGTGTGCGCAGTGGGCAGAGTGTGCGCAGTGGGCAGAGTGTGCGCAGTGGGCAGAGTGTGCGCAGTGGGCAGAGTGTGCGCAGTGGGCAGAGTGTGCGCAGTGGGCAGAGTGTGCGCAGTGGGCAGAGTGTGCGCAGTGGGCAGAGTGTGCGCAGTGGGCAGAGTGTGCGCAGTGGGCAGAGTGTGCGCAGTGGGCAGAGTGTGCGCAGTGGGCAGAGTGTGCGCAGTGGGCAGAGTGTGCGCAGTGGGCAGAGTGTGCGCAGTGGGCAGAGTGTGCGCAGTGGGCAGAGTGTGCGCAGTGGGCAGAGTGTGCGCAGTGGGCAGAGTGTGCGCAGTGGGCAGAGTGTGCGCAGTGGGCAGAGTGTGCGCAGTGGGCAGAGTGTGCGCAGTGGGCAGAGTGTGCGCAGTGGGCAGAGTGTGCGCAGTGGGCAGAGTGTGCGCAGTGGGCAGAGTGTGCGCAGTGGGCAGAGTGTGCGCAGTGGGCAGAGTGTGCGCAGTGGGCAGAGTGTGCGCAGTGGGCAGAGTGTGCGCAGTGGGCAGAGTGTGCGCAGTGGGCAGAGTGTGCGCAGTGGGCAGAGTGTGCGCAGTGGGCAGAGTGTGCGCAGTGGGCAGAGTGTGCGCAGTGGGCAGAGTGTGCGCAGTGGGCAGAGTGTGCGCAGTGGGCAGAGTGTGCGCAGTGGGCAGAGTGTGCGCAGTGGGCAGAGTGTGCGCAGTGGGCAGAGTGTGCGCAGTGGGCAGAGTGTGCGCAGTGGGCAGAGTGTGCGCAGTGGGCAGAGTGTGCGCAGTGGGCAGAGTGTGCGCAGTGGGCAGAGTGTGCGCAGTGGGCAGAGTGTGCGCAGTGGGCAGAGTGTGCGCAGTGGGCAGAGTGTGCGCAGTGGGCAGAGTGTGCGCAGTGAGCAGAGTGTGCGCAGTGAGCAGAGTGTGCGCAGTGAGCAGAGTGTGCGCAGTGAGCAGAGTGTGCGCAGTGAGCAGAGTGTGCGCAGTGAGCAGAGTGTGCGCAGTGAGCAGAGTGTGCGCAGTGAGCAGAGTGTGCGCAGTGAGCAGAGTGTGCGCAGTGAGCAGAGTGTGCGCAGTGAGCAGAGTGTGCGCAGTGAGCAGAGTGTGCGCAGTGAGCAGAGTGTGCGCAGTGAGCAGAGTGTGCGCAGTGAGCAGAGTGTGCGCAGTGAGCAGAGTGTGCGCAGTGAGCAGAGTGTGCGCAGTGAGCAGAGTGTGCGCAGTGAGCAGAGTGTGCGCAGTGAGCAGAGTGTGCGCAGTGAGCAGAGTGTGCGCAGTGAGCAGAGTGTGCGCAGTGAGCAGAGTGTGCGCAGTGAGCAGAGTGTGCGCAGTGAGCAGAGTGTGCGCAGTGAGCAGAGTGTGCGCAGTGAGCAGAGTGTGCGCAGTGAGCAGAGTGTGCGCAGTGTGCAGAGTGTGCGCAGTGTGCAGAGTGTGCGCAGTGAGCAGAGTGTGCGCAGTGAGCAGAGTGTGCGCAGTGTGCAGAGTGTGCGCAGAGTGTGCGCAGAGTGTGTGCAGAGTGTGCGCAGAGTGTGTGCAGAGTGTGTGCAGAGTGTGTGCAGAGTGTGTGCAGAGTGTGTGCAGAGTGTGTGCAGTGTGTGTGCAGTGTGTGCAAAAAAAAATGTAGAAATTTTTGTTTTTAAAAACATTTTTTTTTTTTTTAAACGGGAGCCACGGGAAAACCGCGTTATAACCGAATCGCGGTATAACGCGGCGCGTTATAACGGGGTTTACCTGTATTTGGTATTGCTTTGTTGCCATCAGATCTATAGTGGACCATTCCCTAGGATCTATGAGCTCTTGGCTTAAAACAAAAATCTGTTTGCTTGCATGTTTTCTCTTCCTGCCATATGTACTGCCATATTGGCAAGTATGTGAAGTCCTGTCCATCTGAAGACTCTGGTGACTTATTTACTTATTTTGTTACATGCAAGCTCTTCCTCCTACCTCATTGATGGTTGATGTAAGATACGGCTGTGATGTTGTCTGAACGGATCTTCACTAGATAGAGTCTTAGGTGCCAGAAAGATTAATTCATTGAAATTTACCCTTAATTTCCAATATATTGATTGCTAGTTCTGCTTCTATTCTTGACCAGGTACTTAGAACAAATTGATCTTGAAAAACAGCTCCATATCATGAAGTGCTTGCATCAGTTATCGGAACCCCCTTAATCTAGGCTAATTATCTGCCTCTGGCTAGATTGAATTCAGTTTCCCAGAGAAAAGCACATTTTTGGAATAATGTTTTTTTAGATTGATTTTAGATTTTGTTCCATGCTTACAAAAGATTGTGTTGCAGTTGTCTTGGGTGAAAGTGAAAAAATGAAGGGAGCGGGCACTCAAATATATCTTGCTCAAAAAGTATCTATTTGTTACACATTCGTTCCTGGGTAAAAAAGTGCCAGGCTACCACTTCAATTGATGAAACCACCTGTCCTTAGAGCCATATATTGTTCCGCTACAGGATGTTGAAATGATCGCATGGGCTTCGATAGCGGTTTGACGTGGTCCTTATCGCCAGGTAAACACTCTGGTTGATGCGGTGTTAAAATCCATTCTGAAGAATCGTAGGTATCGAGAATGGACGAATCTGCTCTTATTGCAATTGATCCGCCAACTATATTCCGTTAGAAGCTGTAGTGAATGTACACAAACAATAGATTGGCACTGCTAATAAAAAGCTTTTAAAAACTTGTTGTTTGCTTTGCATATTTGGCTATTTAATTCTGTAGGGGGAGAGGGAGGGGGAGAAAGAGGAGAGGCTGTACTTGCTCCTGGCTGAAAACCATATGCCCTCTTTGGAGAAGCCAAAATTCGTCCTTTACGAGGGAGACTGTTCCTGGGTGAGGACAAAGTGGTGCGGCAGTGGCCCGTGGAGGATCCCCATCACCAGAGAAAACCCGAGAGTGAACAGCATTTTTTAAATGAATGTCATTTAGTGTAGAGTGCAATTGACCAGAGTCAAAGGAGGTCTCAAACAAGTCGGGTGGTTTCTGTCCTACATCCAGCTGTGAAGAATATAGAATCCTTATTGCCATGTGCTGACATGGAGGAACGGGAGGTAAGGATATATTAGAATCACACAGTAGCAAAATCACACAGAAAAATTGACAAAAAATATGAACATCCAAAAATATTTTTAACATACACCACAGCAAAAACAAGCAAGCTGCCTTCTAATCCTCCACTGTGGTAGTCTGACACTGCCCTGGTAGTATGCAGCACCGTCAGTCTCTCATACCCTTAGCTCCACTCTCTGACGTCTGATGTCACTAAAAATCTCCCAATGATCGTCTCGTCCCAAGCAAGAACTTTTTCAGGGGTGATCCACCCCAGTAGAGGATTAGAAGGCAGCTTGTTTTAGGTTTAGGAGTGCAACTTGCGGAACATGTCTAGCACATTAAGTCTTTATAATAAGAGCTGCTACACACTATTTACAGCTAGCACGTATATGCCATACAGTATATTATATATTCAACACTGATGTTTAGGACTCCACTGTGATATGTTAGTGACATTAATCTGTTTTATTAATTACAGACCCCAGATATCCTGACACTAGCTTGGATATGGCTGTATGCACTGCATATACAACATCATTGTGGGTTTTCCCCAGATGTACAGCACCTATGTTTGTGCCCCCTTTTTGTGGCTTAATAGCTGCATCTAACAGGTAATACCTATATAGCACTGGTACCATATTAGTGCTTATCTATACCTGTACATTCGGAGATGCTTCTTGTTAAGTTATCTGGATAGAGTATATTACTTTAGAATTATCAGCATTTGGCTAGTGAACACCATCAGTTCAGCTAATTTAGCTCACTTTGGATCTGATTACCTATTAGACCAGTTAACAGAATTTCTCCTCCGCCCACACCAAGTTTTTAGTCAACCATTTTCATTGTTGCCTTATTTTTAATTTTATTAAGTAAAATTTAAGTATTAAGCACTTTCATTCATTATAGCAAATTTATTTTGTGTGTACACGCTAATAGAGATTTATTTGGGTCCTTGTTCCCTTCTCTTGATGTGTTAATTTAGGAATGAGACTTGACATTGAGCCCACAAGAGTCCCTTTATCAAGTCGTGTATTTCCTCCAAGCTATTTTTATTTTAAAAAGGCCCAAATCCTGCAGTAGTGTCCACATGGCAACCTCTGTTGCTTACTCATTTTCTCCACCAGTGCTATTTTCCATGGCAAACATCATACACACCAGAGAAACTGTCTTTCAGTCTGTTAATAAGGCTATGTTTTTCCAAAGTTTAGCTTAGCTGCCATGTTAGTTTTGGTTTTGTGCTCATTTTTTTAAAATACATTTATTTTTTTAAATAAATGATAAAAACTAGGTGAAATTAGCTACTGTATAGTATGATTAGGAAAACATCACAAAAGAACTGGTTAAACTTGCAGTTACCTTTTGATGTTTTTGTGCTGATGGAGCTGTGGCACAAGAGTGCAGCAGCCCCATGCAGCACATCGCATTTATGTCTCTTCCAATCCCTATAAGATCACATTCAGTGCTCCATTGAAGCACAGAAATTGATCGCCCCAAGCAAAATTACGAAATGGGGTGCTCCTAGAGTGCCAGACCTCATGACGTAGTTGCCATGTCATGGGGCCCACAATGTGTTAAGCTTGAAAAGACGACCAAGAAACCGCGTTCAAGGAAACAGCGTTGTATTGAAAAGCACATGAAAACTTCCTATATAAAAATGATCAGCGTAGGATTTTTGCATCATCAGCATTAAATCAGGTGATCACTGTTTGAAAGCCTTCATTCACAAATCTGAATATTTAAAACATCAATATTTTAACAAGTGCTTATGTATCAATTCTATTAAAAACCATGAACATACTTTGATAGCAAGTGGAATTTGTGTTAATGCATGCTGGGTTCTTACTTTGATGGAGTTATCCCTCAGGCCGCTGATTATCTTCTCATCATCATACTGTAAACAGTACACGCCTTTACTATTTTCCGAACGACACTGAATCCGTTGCAAATTATGTCTTCCACATCTCCAGTTTGCTTCTATTGTCTAAAATGAAAGATCACGTTACAGTACTCTTCTTATAATATTTAAACTGTTCACAACTTACATTGGCCATTTTTGTGGATTTCTGAATTTAATTAACTTTTACCTTATTTTGATTATCCTAATACAGCTGAACCTCGTTATAGTGTGGTGCTTGTGTTCCAAGAATCTGATCGCGTTATATGAGGATCGTGTTAAAAAAAAAAAATGTTTGAACGTTGCACCCCTCCGGGGTTTTATGGCCGCCGGACGGGGGAGAGCTGGGATAACTCTTCCAGCTGTCCCAGACCCGGCAGCGCAGCGGCACCCCCACGCAGGACATACCCGGCAGCAGCTGGCAGCTCTCCTCTCCCTGCTTCTGCCTTCAGCTTTGTTTATGTTTACTATGGAAAATAGCTGAAGCGCTCAAATGCAGGTATATCTCAAAATGATTATAAGCCAGACCACTGTACCAGGGTACTAACAATTGATATAGTACCTATTGTGTCATATAATGGGTACTATCCTCCTGAAGACCGGTGGTGTGTGGTGCAACCCACTCACCATCAGTCTCATTGGCAGGTTGCTCTGAATAATATGCAAATACTCACATCCTGGTAAGGCAGGCAGGCTGTGCAGCTACTCAATGCAATACAGGGAAAAGGGAGACCAAAAAGCGCACCGTTTGTGCTGGTGCGCTTTTTGGTCTCCCTTTTCCCTGTATTGTTTATGTTTACAGATGTACGATACATCTTAATATAAAAAAAAGTGTATTATTCCATTCTAATGTTTGTTTTGGTGTTTTTTGCACTTATTTCTATGAATCCTTGTATTATAGCTTGTATAGATCTATAAAGTGCTGTATGTTATTGCCAATTATATAAATAAAATAGAAGTATCCAGAATAAATTGGAGAGGGTCATAAAACGTGATGTTAAAAACAAAAGGCTGTTATTACTTTTTACATGACGGTAAATCATAAATCTGGGGGTATATAAAAAAAAAAAGTTGATTGTACGAAGCTGCCGAAAGGTAAATAAAGTAGGTCCATTGTTAAGACACCATGTACACTGCTGTATGCTTAATTTTGCTGGAGTGTATGAACGAACATTTCCAACAGTCAATATTCGTGATTAGAGGTGCAAAATACATTACGCAAATAATCACAGTGGGGAAGAAATCTTATTGTGGTTCTTACGGTCTGTTAAAATGGTAATTTGGGCCACATATCACAATATAAACACGATAGAAATTTGTAAAAGATACACTATCTAAAAATAAGAATTCCAATGCAAATGGTAAAATACCTCTATATCTTCAATAATCTTTGGGTACAATGATCGGTAAAATGAATTTGGTGGGCCATCAGTGGGTCTGTTTTTAAATAGGTACTGATCCCTGAAAAACAAATCATAAATATTAACTATACAGTAAATGTTGACGTCTAAATACACTTTAATGACGTTAGGCAGAAAAACAAACACTTACCAGCCCCTTCTTTCTGAAAGTCCTTTCCACAAGGGGTCAGTACGCACCATCCTTTCAATTAGCTTTTTCCACAGCATACCTTCTGAAATCACTCGCTGCCATTCCTTGCACACAAGCTCTGCTGCACACAAGGATCTGGCATCCAAATAAGACAGGATATTTTCTGCTATGTGCTCTAAACCCTGCTCTATAAAAAGCAAAAAATGCTGTCAATAGACACAGTAAATGCAAATGCACAATAATTACATTTTCCTACCATGAAAAAAGCATTTAAAATATTTTCTGAACAACTCAAAAGGTGGTAAAGGTATAGGGGAGGGGGAGGGAGGAACATAAAAAAAAATAGTTGCATTAAAGAATTCTGGAATCGATCTGCAACCTGCCGGAATAAAAAGGTTTTAGGCCCCGCTCACACAGACGTGCGCGCGTTCGTCACAGATTCCTGTCGGCCAATGGTAGTGTTCAGTATTGAAACTACCATTGGCTGTAAAGTATAGCGCCGACGTCAATTTCAGCAGCCAATCTAACTTCTCATTTGAAGACATTTTACATTAAAATATTGTGGCAGTGTTTCTGGCCTCATTTTTCTAAATATTTATGCTCTAAATAAATAAAAAAAAGATTTTATAAGTGCAGGCTTGCAAATAAGAAATATATATTTATTGGTACTTGGGGTTTATAAAGTTTCTGAACGCTGCCTCTCTGGCTGTGGGGCTGAAGGCTGTGTGGGGACACAGGATGTCGCCTTGTTTTGGATCATTCCGTCTGCTGGGGATGATCACACATCGCCCAGCAGACAGAGGCGCTCGCACACGCGGACGCTGCGTCATAAAGTCACCAGTGTGAACGTAGCCTAAGGTTCAAATAGCTGTGGGAGAAAAGATTGAGGCAGAAAATAAGCACAATATGGATGTGTGAGCTGCACCAGTGCATGAATTAAATTTGCAAACCCACATTATTTACAGGATTATCATGGCGTACATCGGATATGGTACTTCCCAAAAGGCAAGTCATCTAAAAACAAAATCATATACTGTATAGATATTTGTAGATATATAACTTGTGATAAACCGCTCACCAATATGTGAAAATAAATAGGCTAAATAATCAAAACACAACCGGAGCAAAGGAATGGTAATAACACACAAAAACAAACAATGAGATCACGATGTCTCCCAAAGATCCCTATTAATTGCACAACAAGGCTGCTGTAATGTATAGGGGTATAATACTCCATGACAAATTGTCTAATGAGCTGTATGGGGTAACCCCACACCACAATCTAGTTACCACCATTAGGGAATACTTGATTATTTGTATTTGGATTGTCCACCATATTCTCTTTTTGGTGTTACCTATCGCCCTTTTGTTTAAATTGTTTTTATCATAATTAGAGTATGCGTCGTTGTCTTTGTACTAATAAAACTTTATTATTTTGGCCCGCAATAGGCTTTTAGTGGCAACTGTCCTCCCACAGTGTTGGGAGCGGTTACTTCGTGTACCCCATACAGCTCATTAGACAATTTGTCAGCGAGTATTATACCCCTATACATTACAGCAGCCTGGTTGTGCAATTCATAGGGATCTTTGGGAGACATCGTGATCTCCTTGTTTGTTTGTGTAGATATTTGTAGAACATTTTTTTGTCCATCGTGTTGGTGTACATATAATGAATACAAATATATATGACATCTGGGTCGGGGTTAACCCCTTGAGTGCTGACATAGTACTTGCATTATGCAGCAAGGCAGTATGCATTTAAAGCAGCATCCCGTGCTGACTGACTTTTTCCCTCACATACATTTTATATTTATACGGACCCCTCTTGGCCTTTGAGAATGCTTTTAATTTTAATATCTAATGCTTCATTCAGGATATATGAACAGTTGGGAACATTTTCACAGGAGGTGAAAATGATCCTCATCAGAGCTCAGTGCAGTCTGAGGATATCTTGGCTGCTAGAGATTAGGAAAGCAATTAACTCAAAGGGGAGGGGGTGAGAGGAATGTGCAGGGGGCAAGATACTAAGGCTGTGCTCATGGTGGTGGCGCGGGCGCGCGCTACTGTGCGCGCCCACGCACGCTCTCCTGCCGCCCCAGCGATCTGTGCACTTGGCTGCAGGTGATTGGGGAGACGATCGGGGGCTTGGCGATTGCATCACGAGGCTGGTTCGCCCTCATTGGCTGAACCAGCTGACGTGACGCCGCTGTCACGCGACTGCAGCCCGAAATGACAAATGTACTTTTCTGGCAAAAATGTAGCAGTGTCTATGAGTTACGTCGCCGCCAGGGGCAGCTGGCACTTGAATTGCAATAGGAAAACAAGACTTCCGGTTGTGCGCACGCACGTAGCGAAGCTGCCACCATGAGTGCAACCCAACATTACAGGCATTAAACTCCTATATGCTTCTGCGGGGGATTGCAGCTTTAAAGGTCAGTGGCTGTTACATCATTGAACATGGCAGGGCAACCAAGAGCATCTCATTATAATGGAAAGTTAAACTGCCCCCCTTTGCAATTAATATGAGCCTAATTTCATTTCAAATCAGCCTTAAAATACTGGATTAGGAAGTCCCCCTGTAAAATACCAGAATTCTCTTGTGTTTCTCCTGTTTCTTATAAATATTGATGGCAGCAACTTTCGGGAAACAAATGGGGACATTTCTTAGGTCCTGGAAAATTTAGAGTGTGTTATGCTTATTTGAATTTGAAATAAAGAGGTCCACTCAATCTTAGGTGAGATTTACCCTTACAAAATACTACAAATCTCGTGTATAGTGTTTTTCCCCACATGAACATTTAGTATTGCTGCCCCTGGGAGCAGAGCATATGGTGAGGTCCCACAATTCTTCTTTACTTAAAAGAGCCTAGTTAATTCTATCTTTGCTCAGTGGGGCTGACCTATCTTGACAAAATATACAGATGAAAAAAATCCAGGAAGACTTTTTGTCTTACTGTTGGATGCGTTTCCAGTGCTTGCATACAGCTGAAACACTTTCCTACAAACAATACTTCATGCTGTGGTAGCTTTAAGGGTGGTAAGCATGATACAAACTGGGTTATTCACCTAACTGCTATAGGGCCAAGTGGAGCACTGACGTTAAAAGCTAGAGTTTGCGTGCGATATTCCCTCAATCAATACAATCACAGTTTAATTAATAGCCCCAATAAATTGTGTGTGGCATTAAATTAAGGATTTATAAAAAACTTACAATTTACGTGATTTTATTCTGTTTTTTTTTTGTTTTTTTTAGCATTTGGACTGAAATATTTAGTATGTGGGAAAAAACCAAAAACATTGATATTCTAATCAACAGGATGTCTAAAAAGCGATTTGTTTTTAAAATAAGGGGAGCCGTTCCTCACAGGCCCCGTATTTTTTTTTTTACACAACATGTATAGGAAGCAGGGGTCTCAGGAACTTGACAGCATTTATTTCTGCTGTTAAGCGCTATAGCCTAGGCGCTGACCCGTGCTGAGGCGTGCTGACGCTCGTCAGTGAGCCCCTGCAGTCGCAATGAGAGCGGCTTTAGCAGGGGCTCTCGCACGCAGGCGTGCAGAGGCGTAGCTGTTAAAAAAAAATTTCGTTTGAGCGCTCACGGAGCGCAGGGCCGGTCACGTGAGCGGTTCAACCAGTGAGGGCGAACCAGCTCCGTGACGTCACTGGCCCGCCCCCCGACGGCGCAGGAACTAAGGCCATGGAAAGAGCCCGCTTTTCCTCAGCCTCAGCGCTCCTCCGCACGGCTGCAGTCACCATGGACTCAGCCTTAGAAACCCCTGCTACCCGAGATATCGGCATAGGAGTTGGCATTCACTCTAGGTGTAACAAAATGGAGATTTAAAATCTGTCGATCGAGTAACGGTGTCCACGGAAATTAAATTAACATGGTTCAGCTCCAGAGACTCCCTTAAGTCTTAAACATGCAAAAAAAAAAAAAACTCTTGTTCATTTTCTCCCTAGGTTTGTTTCAGTTGCTTCAATTGAAAAAAAAAAAAGGAGGTTAAACCGGCGCCAAAAAAAGGGTAAATACCAGTCCTGTTATGACAGTCCAAATACAGTCCTTGGGATGATGAATGGTGATGAATCTCACCTCAGCAATGCATATATGAAAAAGAGAAAAAGAAAAAGAAAGAGAATAATGGTGCAGTAAATCAACACAGGAGGGGGAAGGAAGGGGGGGGGGGGGGAAACACAGATATTAGCAACAAGAACAACAAACAGAGCATACAAACATGAAACACAAGCACGGCCTAAAAAATAATACAAAGCTTATTTATTAGCGTGGACATGTGTATTAACCGCATCCGGAGGGGCAAAATTGCAACCCTACTTACGAAATGCTGGAAAGGTACAGGCAGATCTGCTGTAAGCAGCTGGGCTTTCAGGATGGCGACCGGAGCACTTGTGCTGGCGTCTACACGTGACTGGGGAATCAGGCGGATGTCTCCGATGCCGAGGCCTCTGGGCGGACGTGACGTCACCCCCGTTGTGTACTCTCCACCGGCTCACAGGACTCCAGTCCTCCTTAACAGCCGCAATGTCGCCGTACCTCGGTTAAAACACTTGTAGGAGACTGCAGAATTTCTCCTTTGAAACTGCAGACTGTACCACAGTAAAAACACTCTAAAACTTGGAACTTCCCGACGCGTTTCGTACGCATGCGCGTACTTCTTCAAGGGATGTGCATCCCTTGAAGAAGTACGCGCATGCGTACGAAACGCGTCGGGAAGTTCCAAGTTTTAGAGTGTTTTTACTGTGGTACAGTCTGCAGTTTCAAAGGAGAAATTCTGCAGTCTCCTACAAGTGTTTTAACCGAGGTACGGCGACATTGCGGCTGTTAAGGAGGACTGGAGTCCTGTGAGCCGGTGGAGAGTACACAACGGGGGTGACGTCACGTCCGCCCAGAGGCCTCGGCATCGGAGACATCCGCCTGATTCCCCAGTCACGTGTAGACGCCAGCACAAGTGCTCCGGTCGCCATCCTGAAAGCCCAGCTGCTTACAGCAGATCTGCCTGTACCTTTCCAGCATTTCGTAAGTAGGGTTGCAATTTTGCCCCTCCGGATGCGGTTAATACACATGTCCACGCTAATAAATAAGCTTTGTATTATTTTTTAGGCCGTGCTTGTGTTTCATGTTTGTATGCTCTGTTTGTTGTTCTTGTTGCTAATATCTGTGTTTCCCCCCCCCCCCTTCCTTCCCCCTCCTGTGTTGATTTACTGCACCATTATTCTCTTTCTTTTTCTTTTTCTCTTTTTCATATATGCATTGCTGAGGTGAGATTCATCACCATTCATCATCCCAAGGACTGTATTTGGACTGTCATAACAGGACTGGTATTTACCCTTTTTTTGGCGCCGGTTTAACCTCCTTTTTTTCATTTGTTCCCCTGACTGGTTGTACTACCAGTCTTTCACCTGGCTGCCTGAACATTTATATTTATAATTCTAGCGCTGTTTTGCACCTATTCTTTTTTTTTTTTCTGCTTCAGTTGCTTCAATACCACTTTACTGCTGTCCTGCTTACTCAAATAAACCCATTGAGTGAACATGGAATGTTGTTTTATACTTATTGAATTGGCACACATGCAAAGTACAGTCGTGTGAACTCTGAGCTGCTGGGACATTCATTGGGCCCCCAAAACTTGCCAGAAGAGAATTGGACAGGCAGAGCATGCATAAGATCGAACACACACACACACACACACACACACACACACACACACACACACACACACACACACACACACACACAAAATAAATTTGCTTACTTTTTTGGGAGGTGCCTCGGGGGCACCGAGTCCATCTAGATTGAAAGGATGGTGTACCTAGTCTCAATCAGGGCCACCATAGCAACCTTAAGCTTACACCTCCCTACAGCACTAATGGAATGGGTTGGGTTGCACCACTGTCACCCTCCAACGATTAAGAATTCCGAAGACATGCCCCAAAATTAGTATGCAGTATACCCCATTTTGAGCGGGATAATTTCCTTAGTAAACATCAATTATCACAAGGTATGTTAACCTCCTCCCTACACAAAGCATTGTGTGATGCTGAATGGTGGCCCCTTCAATGAGACTCGCATCAAACATGCATTTACTTCACATCCCAAAGATGAAGGAAGTCCTAACCTTCTTTCTTGGGTTTTGTGCATCAACATAATTTGCATTTTCAAAAACATCTAACGGCTCAAAATATAAATGTTATATGAATTTGATAACTGTGATAAGTGCTCACAGGCAGGCTTTCACTTCTAAACTACTTTGGTACTGCTGATCAAGAGCCATTGTTCTGGTCAATCAAGGATACTAGGATAATTGTTACTAGGAGCCTGTGCTATTTTATTAGGGCAATTTCTTAAGACCCCAGCATTGTTTCCTCAACAACCTAGGATATCCTTAACAACACTTTCAAGGATATCCCTATATTTGAAGGAATAAAGCTCTTGCAGGCGGTCAATACAAATCTCTCTCCGAAACACGCAAATAGGAAACTTAATATTTGGGGATATGTACCATAGATCGGAATAGACTAGGTAGTTTCTTTTTCTACAATAGTGCAATGTATCCTATTTACCGATTACTTTATTTATCTACAGATGTAGCACAAAACGTCGTGTTCATCAAACTACAGATGCATGCAAACACCATGCGGCAGACCACAGCTGCAGTGTTTTTAAGGGAAAAGCAGCAGTGAGATTTCATTGGGAAGGGGTCCCGGATGTAGAGCAGCTCATGTATTAATGAGCCCTGCCACATTTATACTTTCAGAAAATATAACTTATCTGGATGAAGTGTCAGGACCAGTCTAATACCTTTGTTTTAAACATATTAACGTAACCAATTGTGGTTTCTAATAAAACACAAAGATTGTTTATATGGTATTGTATGTGGTGTCATGGCTGTCAGCAAATGTCAACTCATTCTCATTCTGGAGCTTCATGAAAATCCCTGCATTAAGATGCATTAAGTAGCTGGTACAGCCAGGATTTGGTTAAGGAAGTGCAAAACCAGAAATCCATTTAAGTATTTGGACTTCAGCTTAGTTGTTGGCTCTGCGAAGAAGCTACCAGGCTACAAAACCAAGACATTGCAAGGGTGTGGTATACATTAAAAAAAAAAAAAAAAAAAAAGATAAAAAAAAGATGATGCAATACACTCTAAATAGACTGCAGAAAAGACAGAAAACACTTAAGGTGCATTCACATGAAAATATACAAGTTGACAGCATGCATGTACACGCTTTAAATCTAAACATCTGCAGTTAAAGTTGAAAAAACATGGACATACATAATTGTTTTCAATCAAGAGCATTGCATATACAAACATTTCTCAAATGCTACAGTATTAAAGTAATACTAGGAATGAATAAATAGGCTTAACAAAATATTAAAGTGCGTACTGAAATTTAGTGGTGTTTCCACATAAGCAGAACTGCAATTAAATACATTTACCTGGTAACGCTGTGATAAAGTCCCGTTGTAACATGGGTTTCAAGTAAGAATTAATATGTCCGTGCTGATAGTGACACATCCGTGAAATAAGGTGTTCCACAAACTCAACCTGGTCTGATTCAGACCACTGGTCAAAAAATTTTATGCACAAGTCCTTTTCCTTCTCGTAATTTCCTTCTGACGGCCGTTTTCTGGGAACGATCACCGATGAAGTTCCATTACTTATCTATAGTAAAGAGGAAATGAAATAAGTGACATGGAATAATAAGCTTGCTAGTGTATACATTCAGTAGTTAACTAATTAAACAGAGATTACACTAACCTAC
Source organism: Ascaphus truei (assembly GCF_040206685.1). NCBI lineage: Eukaryota > Metazoa > Chordata > Amphibia > Anura > Ascaphidae > Ascaphus > Ascaphus truei. The sequence goes on along the minus strand of NC_134487.1, from coordinate 210,365,630 downwards.
TACATTTCACAAATTAATTATATTTATAATAAGATATATTTATTTTTAACACCAAAACCCGAACTGTTTTTGAGAACATTTTGTACCAAATCAGCGAAGTACTGTTACAGCTATAATTGCATTTGCTCTGGTATTTATATTGAAGGTGGGTTAACACAGGGGAGTGCAAACTTTGTGCTGCGCCCCCGTCTTCCCTGCTGCGTCGCCTGCGGCCCCCCCTCCCTACCTTAGAGCTGTGTCAAATGACGCAGCGGGGTCACGTCTAATGACCCCGAGTTGCCATGGCGATGCGTCAGAGTGGCTGAATCTGGGTGTTGCAAGGGCCCCACGTGATATTTCCCTCCCCCCCCCCCGCATTTAATTTAAATGCCAGGGGAAGAGCACGAGGCCTCTGCAACAGCCAGCGCCGCCCCCCCCCCCCCCCCCCACCCCCAGCAAAATCTCCAGTTTGCGAACCCCTGGGTTAACATACAGTAAAGTAAAGGCATGGTCAAGAAAATACAAAATGTCAGATTGCTAAATGGGAATGGGCAGGTACACCCATTTTTACATGTAAAGTTTGGATACCATGTGAGAAATTAAAATGATTGTCTAGGCACACAGTTAGATAAGAGTGAAGATGTGGTTAGGAGTCTGGTGAATTCTGTTAGTGTTGTAAAGCGGCAGCCTACTCCGTGCTCTTATCAAATTTAGTTCTATTAATGGTGCCAAGTTAAATCACTACCGTGGGGGCCTTTATTCTTTGGTGGGAGGTGGATTCTGTCAGCGGTGGTTGACTTCTACTCCATCCTACTCCATCCTCCTCCCCCCTCCTCTTCCCCCCCCCCCCCCCCCACCGGGCCGATCCTTGAACATAGGGGCCTCTAGAATTCCAGTCCTAGAGAGCACCATAAGGGTTAATTGCCAGTCAATGTGTGTCATTAAAACTCTAATGCTTATTCCTGTGCCGGTTGTCTGTAGATCACCCCAGTAAGACAAAAAAACTTTTTATCATTTGTTTTTTGGGTTGCCCAAAGTGTCTCAGCCCTTTCTCCGGTTCCTTGTATAAAAGTAGCTTTTATGTAGTTCTTAAAAGTTATTTTTCCTACTCCATAAAAGCCACAATATCCAAAGCACCATCATCATTACTGCAATTTGTTCTGGAATTTTATTTCTCAAACTAACAATTGTACACACAGCCCTAAGACTTATTACTTCTTTTTCTAATTCCTCCCATTCAACCCGTACCCCCTTTTCCCTGAAATTTGAATTTTGTTTGTGTTTTCATTTCACTTTTACATGTTTTCTACTTTATGGTCCTGACAAATCAAACAAAGATGCCCAAAGCTATTTCCAATGTGACAAAAATACACAGTGCAATACCTATATATTCTCTTGACAAAGGGTCATTTCGTTTAAACCTTTGGTCAAAGCATCTTAAGCCTGCTGCCACTTCAAGGCATGACCGTTAGCAGGTCCTAACAGTTAAAATTCTTATTTAACTCTAATTAGGGGAAGAATTATCAAACATTGGATCTGTCGTAACCCAGCAAAATGAAACTGACCTGCCAACTTGGAAAGTGTGTCTATCTACTTTATGGTCCTCCTACTGTATCCTCTGTCTTTTTGCCCCTCCACTTGTTTACATACTCTCTCATGAAGCATCTACACTCCACTGAGACAGCACTAAAAAAAATTGCAAGATTTCGCCCTTGTTGCACAGATGCTCCAAAACTCCATGCTAACACTTCCTAACATCCTCACCACCAAACCTTAATGGGATCAGCTGTGCAGCTGGACGATACGCCACCCTGCAGCATGCTCCATTTCACAATGAGCAGTGACACTGCCATTTGTTTCAACATTGCCCCTTATCCCCACTAGATTGTGAGCTCTTAGGAGCAGGGCCCTGATTACCTTCTGCATCTCTTTCCGCTTGTCTGTCCTTTCTTGTATGTTCTCTGTTTATGTAATCGATGTCACTGTACCCCCAATGCGGAATTTGTTGGCACATTACAAATAATCTAACCTGCTCACCGAGTCTCCTGGTTTCCCTCCAAGATGGATGCAGACAATTGCATTTATATAGGCCTCTATTACTCCAGGTGGAACAGTTCTGACCAATAAAAATAAACTAGTGTTCTTTAAACAATGCGTTCTCTGATGTGCAGAATGTTTCACCTCCACCACTCCCCCCAAATATACTGTCAATCTCTGAAAAAGTCACCCCAACTCACTAGTTTCCTCCTGTACTACTAACTTGATCTATAGCCAGCGACTGATTTCAAAATTTGCCGCCCCGTGACACGTGCCTGTGTCGGCCGACTCCTCTGCCGCCCTCTTGCTCCTTTGGAATCCCAGCGTCAAATGACGTCGCAGACATGAAGTCGCACGGTGGCCCGTTGCCATGGAAACGTGGCGCAATTTTGCATCGCGACGTCACGTTGCCACGACATTGAGCCGACGTTGGGGTCATCCGCAGCGTCATTTGACGCTGGGATTCCAAAAGAGCAGGACGACGGAAGAGAGGAGGCAACCTCTGATAGGCCCGACAGCACGGCAAAATTATATGGGTGCAGAAATTCTTCCTGCTCCCAAATTTTGCCGGATTAGGCCTGGGCCTAACGGGAAATCTGACACTGTTTATAGCCAAGTCATTTGTTCTAAGTGGACTAGTACATTTACATTCCCGTCCTATGAATTGTCAGGGCAGCAAGAATTCACCTCCTACACCTCCGAGCTGTGGCTCAAGGAATAATTCCATTGCAAGAAAACTACACTAAGAGGAGCTGCCTCCTTTTCTGTCTCTCAATTTTCCCAACTTTTTTCTTCCTACTACTACCAGGACCTCTTCAACCTTAGTAGGTGCTTCTGTGGTGCAGTTCTGCTCTGCTAGTGCAGTATAGGAGTTGTGTAGTAACAGATTGCGGCATGGGCCTGGATGTACAGTTCCCACCCTCCCAGAGACCACACTAGTCCATCCCCAAAGGAGAGCACTGAGGCAGCGGTGGCCCCTCAGGTGGTACTGCATTTGTGTGGGGAAAACCCAACCAAGATATTTTGTTTCTAGTTTTTTTGTTTTTTAAACTTCATAGGCAATGACTTAAAACAGTGGCAGTTCAGGCAAAAAAAAAAAAAAAAATTTAGAATCCCAACAATATTTATTACTTTTTCTGAAACCCATTAGTGCCTGAAAGGATTGCAGGGAACTGTAATTAATATGAATAGTCCTACCTGCCACAACGTATTTTTCTTTGGCGACTCGTCTTCATTCTGATCATCCATTACTGAAGTGTTCTAAAGAAGGAGAAAAAAAAAAAAAGAGAATCTCATTCATCTTTAATTGCATCACAATTGCTGAATTGGTTTGTTTGCATCAATCAATAAAATGAAACATTCTCTGCTTTAGCTTGTTCAATACATTAATTGTATATTGGTTGGACGTGTTAATTTACAAAAGCTCAAAAGTTTTTTGTTTTTTTTAAATATGCTTTCTCCAAGATCTATGTATTGTTAGGGCTACTAACAATGTGCATGTTTAATCATTTGTATAACCATTGGTATGGAAGAAGTCTGTCTGATTACATATCTAATACATATCTACATACTTGAAATTCAAAGCTTCTGAGGTGCAGAGTGCCCCTGATAAACACAGCTATGCCCAAGGCTTCAACAATATCAGAAGCTCAACAGTCCGAGAATCATCTGGCTCAATGGAAATGCACTGTAGAGACTGAGGGTTCAGAACCACCACATTGGTGGCAGAGCCATCAATGACTGCTCTGCTTCATGAAGTTGCATCACACCAATGCTCTTTGCTATGCGTCAGTGATTGAAAGCTCTATCGCCAACATGGTTCCTCTGCACCTTGTGCTCCTCGGCACTGGCATCCTTTGTCAATACAAACTTAATTTTCATGGTTAAAAAATGAAAAAAACACAAGAGAAAAAAACTAAAAAAGTAAGCTATTTGTACACTTGAGTACAGACAGTTTCAGATTAAAATCAAAAGAATTCTGGAGCATGCGTCATTAGAGCACAATTGAAGATTATACCCATCAACGAGTAGAAAAAAGGTAGCATTGGGACGCTACATATTGTATTAAGCTTTCAATTAAAAATTAGGTCAATATTAAAATTTGACATTTAAATTAAATCAAAGCAAAAGTTACATGGACAAAATATGCCGAGGTCTCAATTGGCAACATTTGTTGGAGTTCGCAAACGTGAAAACACTAAAGAGCGCATCACCGTCTCAGTGTAGATGTATACTTTCCTATTTAAACACAAAGTTCTCTAAATTGAGGAATAAAAGTATACCTTTGAACGGCACGGCCTACTGCCTTCATTTGTGGCCCACACCCAAAGGAGCAAAGAATACTGCAGCAATTCTAGTCTTTAGATTCAGATATGGATATAAAAAAAAAAGGGAACACATTGATATACACAAACTAATAAAGCATAAGGATATCAAGCAATCATTTTGAATACTAACCACCATGATCGATATTACATCACTCCCAGTTTCTCACCTATTTCACACCCCTAACATAGCAGGAATGCCGCTTCCCGAAACACTGCCCTCAATGCCATGTGAATGCCCCTGTGATGTTATATCCACGTTCACCCCTCAGCCCTGTTATATAGTGAGGAACACTGATGTGATTAAGAAACTTGATACTCACATATTTGTATGCTGATTTACGCTTCACAATACTGTTGCCACTAAACCACTGTTGAGCATTACAAACCCATTTATAAAACTCAATATCACAAGGATTCTAAATAGAGCGATGTTTATCAAATGTGTTACAGTTTAATAAACACTAGCCCATTTCTCTCTAAGCATTCATTGCCGCAATTATCTATTTTTTTTCATAATTGGAACTAGGTGGTCCCCCAAGTGCTGATTTTTTTGAACTGCCACCGGTTCCCTAATATTGAGGCTAAAAGTTAGCCAAATCAGTCTTCCGTGCTTAGAACTGTGAAATTTCGTTATACAAGAGATCCAGACCTTAAAAAATGGATTGAGATGAGCCCTATTTAGTAGAGTACCCATTGACTTGTATACATCCCAAAACCTTCCTCTCTAACATGGAGAAGTGAACACACCAGAGAGGTACCTGGGGAACTAAAGGTACATTTCACAGCTTCACACATCTCTTGTGGCTCCTGAGATGGTGCAATGGGAAGCTGTGCCACGTTGCACCCTGAGCAGCTTCCTTTTGGCCCTTGGTAGCAAGCCTTGGATGGCGGCCACAAGGATTTCCCAAAAGGGACAAGAAACAACCACATTTATATTAAAAAAAAAAAAGTACATCCCGGGAACGTAGGAGATAGGGGACAGGGAGAATCCACAAAGCGATATATAGAGATATATATATCATAATGGCAATTTACACGTCGCCTGAATACAAAGGGTAAAGATCTTGACAAAAGGAAAATGTAGTGAACTAAACCTTTTACATTAGGACAGCTTGGCTGTGTTATAACTGCATCAGCTCCATTCCAAAAGCCAGACACCATAAGAATATTTCTAGCAAAAGGGTACATCGCAAAAATCATAACTAAACAAACGGATATCAGAAAACTGACACTGAAAAGAACTAAAACAAACTAAAACAAATTGATGCTTTTCATATACCTTATACTGCCTAGATAAATAATGATAGATAGACAGATATTATAGGGGAATGAACAGAGATCCCCCACTAATTATATGCTTTTATTAGCAAGCTAATCGAACCAAATATATGCATACAATTCATAAGAGGAGAGAGAAAAGAACTTCTGAAAAAAAGGTAAACGATGCAAGTATTTGCACAGACATTACTGTCCCAGAGCAAATGTGGTTCTCATTTCCTATGCCTGAATTTTGACTTGCGTGGGTTGTGTATTTTCACTTAAGCTGTAGGCTTTTTTTAATTTTATTTTTAATTAGCACTATATATTTCAGAATGTACTGTGTCTGAGTAATCAGAAGACCCAAGTCTTAAATAAAGTTACAATCTTATTTATACACAGTGCTTGTTAAAGTTCCCTCAATTTCCAGTAGCAATTCTTCCTGTTTATTTATTTTTTTTTTTTTTTGTTAAAATGATCATTTTATACAACAGGGTTAATTTTTCCACTTCTATTTTGTTACATAGTTACATAGTTACATAGTAGAGGTTGAACAAAGACATGCGTCCATCAAGTTCAATCTATGCTAAATTTAGACAACAGCTACTTTATCCTACGGTATATCTATACTTACTTATTGATCCAGAGAAAGCAAACAAAAAACCCCAGTGTCATATCATCCAATGATATCTCATAAGGGGAAAATAAAACGCTTACTTGTTTTTTGCATATTGCATTCCTAAAAATGTGCCCAAACATTAAAGTATTGCTGGCTGCAGGTAACGGACTCCTGGTTGGATGAACCAAATTGTACATACACACACTTGTAGCACCTGTTATTGTACTCCATGCATAAAATTCATAATGCATATTTTAGATCGACTCAAGAGCCTTGATACACAGCAAACGACAGGGAAAGAATCTGCATATATAGCAAAGTAACAGGGAAAGTGCAGAGGAAGTCGAGATCTGTAATAAATTATTGCACCACAAAAATAAAAAAAGTCTGCATCTACAAGCAGGAATAACCGCTAGTACATTGGCCCATGTGCCCAGGAAATGACCTCAAAGTATCAGTGTGCGCCATGCGCACATCCAGATTAGCTCCAGTGTGTGATACAGTTCCCATGTGAAATGTAGTAACCCCTTAATTTCCAAAATAAAGAGCCACTGATCCAGATAAGCTGATTACGAAATATTGGTATGGATTAAAAGAAAAAACATTAAAATAAAATATATTACAACATGAAATATAAAAATGAGAAAATACTCCATACATTCTACAGTAGTAAAATATTAAAGTATTGCCTATTAAAAGGTTTATAATCATTATTTGTGGGACTATTACTACCAATGATACCATATTTTTGTGTTGCACTTGTGATCAACTGAATGATATTGACTTCTAGTACTATGATGAATTGTATAATATGGAAAGGAACCTTTTTTCTCAATTGAACCAACCTATGGATATGGGAATTTAACAAAAATAATTTTGGAGTACATAATACAAATTTTAATTATTTCCTGCACATTGTTTAGGGAGGTTTGAAGTGCTTTTTATTAACTTATGTCTTTTTTATTGCATACTCGGCAGGGTAGAACATTTTGTAGTTTTAGTGCTAAACTTCTAAATACTCTAGTTTGGAGCAGACTTTTTTCCAAGTGTATGATTGCATCAGTACATACATATATACAGCTCAAACCCGTTAACGCGATCCGCTACAATGCGAATCCGTTTATAACGCGATGCAATCATGGCTCCCAATTTTTGTATTTATGAATACTTTACAATACGATTATTGATCTCTTAAATACTTTATTGTACAATGCATACAATTGTACATTATTTTTAACGCGATCCGCTTATAACGCAATGTGATTCTTTGGACCCCAAGCACAGCATTATAAGGGGGTTGAGCTGTACATATAAAACTGAATAGCAAGCTATACAATATAAAAGTGTGTACAAATAAGAGAAAAAATAAGATCGTTTGGCCTGGCAGTCACAAGGAGCAGGAAAGGGAAATACCACACAGAAACTAACGTGAACTCAAGAGTCATACAAGAAGCATGTATCTGCATATGGGTAGAGGTGAATGTAGAAAAGCAAGATGAGAATATAAACAGGTGGTGATGATTATCCGTGGGCACAGGTAATGTACAAAGACGAGTGTCTGGGTAGGAAACACTCATGCAGCAACATCTGACATTTACATCAAAAAGGTATAGAAAATGAAAGACAAATCTAGCTTATGACAACATCCTGTAGCCTAAATTCTACTGTCAACGCAACAGAATAAATTTGCTTCCAGATAGTATGAGTACATTCGATGTAAACCTCTTAACATTCCATATTTGCCAGGTAGAATATTAATCTAGGAATTTGTTTAAATTCTTTAACAGTTCCATTTAGCGTGAAAGGTTAAAAAACAACTGAATTTTACATCAGACATTCAAAAAACTTTTCTATTCTATATTATCTTGTAAAAAAATATGGAGAATTACAATTTGTGTTTTCATCTACTATTATCATTGTTTGTAAAGCCCCAACATACCCCGCAGCGCGGGACAATGGGGGTCCATTACACGACAGCTCAAAATGTACTGCATTTGAATTGCACTGCGTAATAAAATGTTATTACATTTTTCATCAGGAACGGAGAGGTTTGAAAGTTTGTAACAGATCAACTATGTGTTGTGTCACTGAAGTAAAGGGCATAACTATATTTTATTAATTTAGTTATTACGCTACTGAGAAATGTCACATTTATCAATTTCCTGTTGGTGGACAAACAATTCCAATAAGAGGAGCAGAATGCAGAGGGCAAATATATCAAACCTAGTTCTGATGGAAAGTGACAGTTTGTCCCTATAAAAAACATTTTCCATAATTAAATGGGGATATTGGAGTCCTTTTGTTGACTCACCCATAAACGTACTGCTGACTAAACGGATTTACAATATCCAAAAGCCTATCTCATCTGAATCAGTTTGCTGCAGGAGAGGCCAGCAATAGTGTTGGCTCCTTACTTAGCAAAGAGATTACACATCATTTCAAGATAAAAGTAGCATTGCAGGGTATGAGTGTCCCATTTTTTTTTCTGTCAGTCACCCTAATGTTCTTATGCCATCCATATGGGTAGCAAACTATTTACGTGCACCGTCAATACTGAGCCTGTAGTGGGGTAGGCAGCAACTGGGGAGATTCACACCCTAGAGCCTCAATGATTTTCCTCTAATGCTAAAACAGAGAACGTTAAACGTCTTCTGGCTTTTTTGCATGCATATTTTTGCCCCGAGAAACTCCAATGCAGAAACTACATATGTCTTTTTTTTATTTAATTAACAGGCTGTCCATTACCAAATACAATACCCAGCAAGCATGCCATATTACATCATATTTAGCTCATCTTGTTACCAAGAATATAGTGCAGATTTTAACTTAAACCACAATGCAAGTCTGGGAACATGCACAACAAAATAAATTGCACACTGTACCAAAAAAAAAAAAAACTTCATATAGGCTCATGCAAAATAATAATGAAGTCATACAGGTGAATTATTTTGGAACGTATATTAACGGAGTAATGGAGGTGTTGCACAAAACGGTTACAGCATACTTATAACAAGTACAACAAGAAAGAAGAAAGGCACCTGGAGACATCTGACACTGGGCATGCTCTGCAGGCATCTCAGTGCGCACATGCTCTCTACCAGGTTGGAGCAGCCTAGCCACAAAGACCTTGGCACAGAACACTGCAGGGTGACAAAAAGGAAGGAAGAGAAGAAGCAGTTAGATGCCACAAATACACTTCAGGCAAGCAACTTATTAGAATGTCAAGAATAGACAAGCAGTCATGCATGCTCATCAGGTTAGTAATAGTTTAAAAAAAAAATATGGGATTGTTTTCTTGTAAAGCCCCTTTGTTCAATACATTTTAAAATTGCAGTCAAATGGGAGCTGCTATTGTAAAATGATTCTTCCTCTTCAGAGGGGAAAAATAGGATATAATAGTATGCAAGGTAAGCACAGTGGACTTTTCGGAGGCCATATACAATTTTGCCTGTATGATTCTTTCAAGTGTTGGTCTCGCTTATGTAGTATTATGCAGGACCCAGAACAGCGAAGTGTTAAAGCAGCAGTGCGCACTTAACATTTATAAAAAAATAAATTTAAAAAAAAGAAACTCTTTAGGAAAACATTTTTGACCTTTCCAGCGTCTCTCCTGAATGGATAATCCCATTTGAAAAATGAAGCATTGTGGATCTTAAAATGTAGATCTCCCCAGAGCATACTGCAGTCTAAAAAAGGGATGGCCAACTGGTGGCCTGTGGGCCACTAGAGCATTTGTAATGGCCTACGGGATACTGTAGGAACAGCCGCTCCTCACGGCCATGGGGGCATCAGCTCCCCTCTGCTAGGGAACCAGAGATCACCAACGGTAAAAGGAAAGGAGGGGAATGAAGTGAGAGAGGAAGGGGAGGAATGGAGTGAGAGATGGGGGGAGGAATAGAGAGAGAAGATGGGGGGGCGGTGGGGGGCGGGGCGCAGTAGGACAGTGACCCAAAATGTGTACCCATTTATTGGCATGCCTGAAAAAAAAATTTGGCCACCCCTGGGTCTAAAGGTTACGATGGTAAACTCATGCTAGAGATAAAGAAAATGTAAAAAATATGTTTGTCTGAGGAGCTTGACAGTCTTATTGTAGGCATTAGCCTCACATAAGCAATGGAGGGGATTGCTGCCATAAGGGCAGCACACAGTCAAAGTCAAGCGCACTGCTTAACCCTTTCAGTGCCGGACAGTCCAAGCACCCGTGTGTCATGATCAGTCAGGCACAGCGCGGTCCCATTACCGCTGCCCTTAACCCAGAAACAGAAGAGTCCTCTGTCATTTCCTTTCAGATCGTGTCATGCACTCCATGGGAACGCAGGACGTGATACAAGATTGGGGGGGTGGGGGGAAAGCAATCTGCTAGCATAACGTAGCCACTACGTCATGGGGCCCAGGCCCCTGGTGCCCCAGAACCCAGGAAGTCGTGACTTTTGGTGCACACAAAAGGTTAAAAAGGGGCATCACCTCTTGGCCGATTTAAAATAAATAAAATGCAGTGGTTCCATACCTTTACTGCAATGTAATTATTTAAGCTGAGGATCAATCCGTTCTCATGATCAATCCGTGAAGGACTTCCTTCCGAGGGCATGCAATATGGCTGCCTATTTCAAAAGAGGCAGTGGTGTAGCTCCCTAAATAGTTACTATAGCAACTGAAAGAAGTGTGATACATTAAACATTAAAAAGGTCAGTGTGACTTTTTAAATGCAGTATTATCAAATATTACACAACTATTACTTAAAAACAAAAATTATAGGGATGCTGCTTTAAAAAGACATTTAAATGTTAGACTTGTATTTTCTGAAGGGGCAGTTAGCCAAAAACATCAATTACCTGCCTGTGTCATATATAAATCTACCATAACATGTGTATTTAAGCAGTAAGCTTGACTTTGGTTGTTAGCTACCCTTGATCATAAAAAAAAGGGAAGCACAGTCAGAAAGATGACCGTGTAGCATGTTGTAATTCAATTGATTATTAAATACACAACTGATGCACTCACAAGTTTATTTTAACACATCGCATATATATGGGTGATGGCTGTTACAGAAGCTTAGGCTGAGGCCCCAGTACCTCCGCTGCACGCGCGCCCACGAGACTGGCGGCGCGTGCAGCCGATTCCCCGGTCTGCAGTGAGCTGCAGGAAGAGAGACCGAGGGGGGGGGGGGGGTCGTGGCGGGGCGCGGCCATGACGTCACCCGGCAGGCCCGCCCTCATTGGCTGAGCAGGAGCAACTCTCGCCACAGAGCTGCGCCCCCCCCCCTCGCAGCGGGCCCGGCGCCATTGAGGGGAGGGCTCTCGTCCCTGCAGCGTCCGACCACAGCGGGCGCTGCAGTAGCCAGCGGGGAACAGGCCTAATCCTCTCAGGGTTAACAGATGCCGAGAAGCTCGCTTATGACGCTACAAACGGCACTTTTCCCATTGAGGTGTTTAACGTGCAGCATCAGGTCTCTGCAACCAGCTGCCTGCTTCTAAGGCCTGTAATATAGTGGGCGCGCACGGCACTTACAGTTGGCTGTGGATAGCCAGCCGTCCTATACTAGGGCCGCACGCGCACGGTAGTGAGCGTGGAGCCGGCAGACAGGGGGGGGGAAGATTGCTAAAAGTACGTTTTCGCGCTGCTGTAGTGTGTGTGTATGCAATGTTAATAATTTATTCTTGCACGTCGTGTCTTTTTTTTTTTTTTTTTTTTTTTTAAATGTTAAAAATATATAACACACCCCGGCAGCATGGACCAAACACAAAAAGTGTGCGTCACGTGCACTTGCGTTTGCACAGGCACGCGCGCGCAGTACTTATAATTGGCTGTGGATAGCCAGCTGTCCTATACTAGGGCCGTATAGGACGTCACATGCACGCGCCTACACCTACTATAGAACAAGCCTATGGCCGCAGGGCATCATGCACGCGCAGGCGCTGACCCGTGCTGATCCACGCTGACGCTCGGCATTGAGCCCCTGCAGCCGCAATGAGCGGTTTAGCAGGGGATCGCGCACGCTTCCGCAGGCGTGCGGAAGCGTAGCCGACAATCCAATTTTAATTTTGCCGCTCACGGTAGCGCAGGGCCGGTCACGTGAGCGGTTCGCCCAATGAGGGCAAGCCAGCTCCGTGATGTCACTGGCCCGCCCCCGGACAGCTGTAGTTACCATGGACTCAGCCTAACAAGTGAGAGGAGACAGTCGTGGGGGGGGGGGGGGCTTATCTATCGTTGACCTGATGCTGTGGGGAGTATTAGACAAAGGAAAAAGACGAGATAAAGCAACAGGGTGGGAAAAGGGCTACGTGTAGTAAGTCCCAGAGCCCTTTAACACAGAGAGGATAAATGTCCGAAATGAGACCCTGAACTCTATCCCTTAACTCTGAATGAGATGCTCATTTGGCGTTTTAAATTAGAAGTTTAACTGTGCTTTTGCGTCTTATAATATTATAGCATCCCATCCAAAATTACAAGGCAACCCACAAAACCCTCTTATGAATGGGGGGAAAATCCTACCTTAATTGGTAATGTGGGTATTCTAAAAATTCATCTTCATGACAAGTGACAATGACTTCCACCTTAGTGCAGTTGAGATGATCATATGAATAAGTAGTAAAGTCCAAGATCTAAAGGAGGTGCACCTCCCATTGAGTTGGAATTTTGCGTCTCATTCCTCCACTGCAAAGAATTTGTTACCCACCAGGCCTTGAGTTTGTGTAGTCACAAGGCAGTAACGATGGAGCATTTGGCTATAGGAAGCTCAAAATGTAAGAACAAGATGCAGATTTGCCCCATGAGTTTGTTGCACCCATACACAAGCTTCAAAGGGTAGAAGACAGGGTGCAAAGTGAGTTAAAGCAACTCTTCTATTGCTCTACAATTCCAAATCACATTTTGACCTTAGAATTGTGGTGAGTTAAAGAGGCAGTCCAAGAGGCAATTTAAAAAAAAAAAAAAAACACATTTTTTTATTTTAATATATGCAGCCTTTGATTACCTTCATCAAAAACTTATTACCTAAGCTGACAGTCAATTCATTCTCCCGTGACCGATCAGCAAAGATCCTGCTTCTCAGAGTTCACTAAATAGCTGCCTTTCAGTTTCAATCAATACTTCAGTCAGTGTAACTCAGCAGCTAGAATGTATGCGTATATTACTAAGGTAACATTTATTACAGTTTGCAGATCAAACTGCTGGGAATATTGGCAACAAATTATCACAAACAGGAAAGTGTTACAAAGAGCTTGCACTGCTGGGGAAGTGTGCCAAAACTGCTATAGAAATTAAAGGAATCTCAGTATATTAATACTCATTACAAATGGCATTAAGAGTTGAATTTAAAAAACTGTAGTAAGTACAGTATTATCTAAAACTACAGAACTTAAACAAAAACACATGTAGAAAATTGCTTGGATTGCTTCTTTAAATACAAATCGGTTTCACATAATGTTTAATTAAATAGACTGGTGAGCTTTAAATCTCCTGCTAAAAGGCTTATTAAATAATGGAAACAAGTTTCATTCTATAGAAAAATTAGTATGCAACAGATGGATAAAATAGGGGAATTTAATTACATATAGATTGTGCAGTCCTTGGAGCAGGGTTTATCGAGCTGCTCAATCTCAACTCACAATCTGAGTAGCTACAACAGAGCTGAGGAAACTGGTCCAGGTACTAACACAAAGGTCTTGGACTTCATTCCCATCTTGCTTCAAGTAACACAGACAGCTTGATGAAGAGAACATGATGGTTTTCTTTATATTAAAGAAACGTTAATCTGAAAAAAAAAATATGAGAGATGTGGTGGGACAGGAGGAAATAAAAAAAAAATATGGGAGGAGAACAGATTGAGGGAAGGCCAATAAAAAGGAGATGGGTGGGGGATGAAGCAATAAAAAGGGGTTGCAGGTTAGAAGACAAAGCGATTAATCAACAGCTATTTAATCCTCACACAGTCTGGCTTCTCTATGCATGTCCAAACACCCATCAGAATGTGTGGTCACCAATGTGTCCAATCTTAGTAGGTGCAATTTAAATATAGAGGTTTTACATTCACAAAGAGGCTAGTGAAAGACATGGATTTGGTTGTTGCGTGTTTATTGTTCTTTTCTTTAACAATTTACAATTCTGCATTGTTTTTTAAGTTAAGAAATATAATGAAAGTGGCACAGGATGAAAAAAAAGAAAAAGAAAAAAAAGGTATACCAGAGTAACAGTTTCAAGAGGTGCCAGAAACGTGTTTAAAAGCAGGTTAAAATATTACATTGCGGCCTTAAGATTGGAAAAGGCACTAGGATTCTGTAAGTGAAACACACTGATAAACCAAACAAACATCCTTCATATATGAAGTTATAGTGTGTAGAGTTTTCAAAACCTCACTGGTGCCTAAGGGCAAAATGAAGGGATTTACAATATTGCAATTATAACATTTCTATTTAACAAAGTATGTACAGATCAGGGCAAAAGAAATCCAGTCGCCCACAGGTGCAGGACTTTTTGTTGGTGGCAGATGTGTCAATCCCAAAGTTGAGCCATGCACAGCGCTGTGTAAAACATTGTGAGGAAGCACTGCCACAAACTATTCTTCTGTACCATAGGTCCTTCCACAGTGGGACAAATGTTTCTTTGCCGTTGAACCATAGCAGTATTTTTTAAAGGAGCAATCCATTGTGTTTTTATCTCACTTAAAAAAAAATTTTATACAGGATTGAAGCAAGGGGGTTTCTGGAGCTGTACCCTGTTCATTTAAGCTCTGGGCAACCCCCGCTTCCAGAGAAACTTAACTTCGAAGGGGGTGTTGGCATCTCCTGCAGTTTAAAGCTACCGTGTCACTTGGGGGAATAGGAAGCCGCACCAGATGACGTCACAGCTTTCTATTGGCCTATGGGGCCCGGGAGCTTTGAAAAATCGCCCATAATGTGAACTGTGGATTGACTACCGCGGCATGTACCTCTAAATGCAGGAGTCTCCGGAGCTGAAATGAATGGGGTTCAGCTGTATAGACCCCCTGCTTCAATATTGTATAATAATAAACATTTTTTTTAAAAAGATAATTGAAGGGTGGAAAAAAATGGCATGGATTGCCTCTAAACCCTGTAGCTACATATGCTTTTTAGGATGTTTTCACTCAGATACACAATACCCTTTTCAAAACATTAAAACAATGAGCCCTCTATTTAAAAAAAAAAAAAAAAGTTTCTATGTAAATACAGGCATACCCCGCATTAACGTACGCAATGGGACCGGAGCATGTATGTAAAGTGAAAATGTACTTAAAGTGAAACACTCCCTTTTTTCCCACTTATCGATGCATGCAATCATCATATACGTGCATAACTGATGTAAATAACGCATTTGTAACAGGCTCTATAGTCTCCCCGCTTGTGCACAGCTTTGGTGCAGGTAGGGACTTCAACTTTGCTGTTCAGGACGTGCTGACAGGCGCATGCGTAAGCTGCCGTTTGACTATTGGGCGATATGTACTTACTCGCAAGTGTACTTAAAGTGAGTGTCCTTAAAGCGGGGTATGCCTGTACAGTATTTGAGTCTAATATTACATTTTCAATTTCTATTAAAGGTTACTATAATTTAACCTGAATACTGGATTATCTTACAAGTGATCACTCCGCATAGCTGAGGGTTATGGTTTAATGTTAAATATGGTTTTTATGATGTAATAAATCTGTGGACGTTACTGGACCAATTGGCTTTCTTAAATTGGATGATTATGAACACCACATTAGAACATACATTTAAACCAAAGTACATCAAACAATTCAGAATTTGCCATATTTCCCACAGCTAGTATGATTAGATGCTACTGCTGCACTCCACTGGAAGGCACCATTCTTTGCCAAGCATTAGGCCTGGATATTCAAAGAAGGATGCAGGGGTGGTCAAATACAAATCTTAGAGAATCATTTTTAAAGCTGGTAAAATCTTGCTTCAGAAAAAGAATATAATGCTGCTCTCAAATTCCCTTTTCAGAGAAAAAAAAATGTGTGTATGTGCGTGCGTGCGCACGCATATGTGCGCGCGTATGTATGCGTATATGCACAGACAATTGAATTTCCTTTATTTCGCTTAAATAAAAATATTAACAATTATTTTTATATATTGCATACATTGGAATTACAATAAATTCAGTAACATACCAGTTTTTTTTTCAGAATTTTAAAGCCATTTAAAAAAAAAATTCCCAAAAGCACTGTCTACATCCTATGGCTTGTTTTATAGTTGGTGCGCGCGCGAATGCTTGTGCACGTGAAGCAAACTTGTGTGTACAGTCTGTGCTTTGAGCGACAGGTGGGCGTGGCTATGACGCGCACGGGTAGGCGTTATTTGAATTATTCAAGCTGCAAGAGAAATGGTCTATGTAATGTTTTGCCTACACAGCAAGCACAGATATTGCTTAATGTTGGAGATACGGGGAGTTATTCATCATATCGCATAAAACTGCGATAATGCCCATCAGGCAAGTATCGCACAAAACCTCCATTTACTTTAATTTCACTCATTAAGTTATGCCTACTTTAAGATTTTTCCATATGGTTTATCTACATGTCATTTTGCTAAACACATTTTAGACGCCAGATCAAAGCCAGATAAAATTAATTAAAATGCCATAGTTGAGAAATAAATAAATTTTCCCTGAACAGAGTTCACTTTTCTTTAACACCTGACCATTGCTAAAATAAATGTTCTGTGCTCTCAGACAATACTGCGCTTGCCCAGTGCATTACCCCTGGTGTGTCAGCCACAACATCTTGTATTGTCTAGGTTTTAGGAACTCCTCACGTACTGCAGAAGAGTACGAAGTCCCAATGGATTACTAATACTCTGAGAAAATATCATTTTGTTAAAACAGGATTGTTTTTGGCTAAGAAAATGTTGTTCTTCTCATGAGCACAACAGAACCATCCAGATTTACAAAGACCCTTTGTTCGTGTGTATACACACACACACACACACACACACACACACACACACACACTATTGAACAGCTGGCTAACCATAGCCAATTATAAGTGCCGCGTGCGCACTATATTATGGGCCTACTTAAGAAGTTATGGGCTCATACTCAACAAAGAAGAAAATTTAAAATAACTTGCCGTAATTTTCTTTTCCTGGAACCATGGCAGTGGGAATATAGTTACCCTCCCTATGTATGTCTAATGCCTATGTGCCCACTGCCATGGTTCCAGGAAAAGAAAATTACTGTAAGTTGTTTTAAATTTTCTTCTTTCCTGATCACCCTGGCAGTGGGCACCTTTGGGACATACCCCAGCAGTGACAATTAGGGAGGGATACATAAAGAATAAACCACCAGTCAATGCCGCTATCAGTTGACCTTTATTAATTCACTTTTACACTTTATTTCACTACAGATTTTAGAACTCTACGCCCAAAACTTGCGTCAGCTGATTGTACGTCTAGTCTGTATTTCAAAAATGTATTGAACGAGGACCAGACTGCTGCTTTGCATATCTGCCCTGGTGTTGCCTCAGCTTTTAATGCCCATGACGTAGACATGGCCCTTGTAGAATGAGCTTTAATGTTCAAAGGTTTATCTTGTCCTTTGGTCTCATAAGCTTTTTTAATACATGCCACTATCCATTGGGAAATTGTCTTAGATGCTGCTTGACCTTTCTTCGGTCCCTCTGGTATGATGAATAGTCTGTCCGATTTTCTCACATCTCGTATCCTTTCCATGTATACCTTTAGACATCTCAACATCTAGTTTGTGTAATCTCTCCTCTTTCTTGTTCTTTGGATCTGGACAGAATGACGGGATCACGATTTCCTGATCTATATGGAACTGTGATACAACCTTTGGCAAGAATTGATGCACAGGTCTGAGAACTGCCTTGTCTTGGTGCACGACTAGGAATGGTTCCTTAGCTGATAGAACTACAGGCACTCCCACTCTCCTTGCTGAGGTGATCAAGAACGCCATCTTCCACGATAACCATCTCAACCCTATCTCTTGTATAGGTTCGAAAGGAGGTGCTGTTAATACATCCAATACTAAAGACAGGTCCCATGTCGGCACCCTGTTTTTAATTTGAGGTCTTAGTCTTTTAACTGCCTGTAAAAACCGGATGATTAATCTTTCCATTGCCAGATTTTTCTCCAATAAGGCTGATAGTGCAGACACCTGTACTTTCAGAGAACTGAGGCTGAGACCTCTCAAATCCCTTTTGCAAGAACTCCACTATTGACACAATTCTTGGTGAGAAGAAATTTTGTCTTTTTGTGCACCAATCCCGGAAACAAAGCCAGATTCTATGGTACACTTTTGATGTGGATCCTTTTCTTGTCTGTAATAGGGTCTGGATTGTCTTGTCTGAACAACCTTTCAACCTCAATGTTTCCCGCTCAATCGCCATGCCGTCAAGGCCCATTGTTTGGCGTTTGGGTGGCATATTGGCCCGTCGCATTTGTTCTTTGCTGTCTGGTATGTGCCATGGTATATCTACTGCCATATTTACCAGGTGTGTGAACCAAGGCCTTCTTGGCCAGAATGGTGCTACCAATATCACTTCCGCTTGGTCTTCCCTGATTTTCCTGATTGTTTTCGGAATTAGGGGAATTGGGGGAAACAGGTATGCCAACTTGAAATCCCATTTGAAGCTGAGAGCATCTGTGCTTTGTGCGGTTGGATGAAAACGCCTTGCACAGTAGTTTTTTACCTTGCGGTTCTGATGTGTCGCCATGAGATCTATGTCTGGCTGACCCCATCGCTCTACCAGCTCTTGAAACACCTGTGGGTCTAATGCCCATTCTCCTGGGTGTATAATATTGCAACTTAGAAAGTCTGCTGTGACATTTTCCAGTCCTGGGATGTGTACGGCTGTGATCTCTGATAAGTGGCCCTCTGCCCAAGAGAGGATTTCTGCTGTGAGGTTCATCAGCTTTCTGCTCCTGGTTCCCCCTTATTTGGCTATATACTTTACAACCGACCGGTTGTCTGACTATCTTTATATTGGAGGACACAAAAATCTAGTCAGGGTATCACTATCACTGGCCGATGTTTCCCAATCTGCATCAGACTCTCATGTTCTACCCTTGGGTATTCTTGTCTGTTTATTCTTATATTTAAAGATATTCCCTCTTATATGTGAGGTTTCCATGCTTGGGCTTTATTTAGAGGAGCCTTTTACCTCTATGTACTCTGTGTCACCACTACCTAATTTTAAATACACTTGTGTTTATACCCTACACTCCCTGCTTATGTTCCCTATTATGTTCTAATAAAGCTTTTTTGTTTTGCGTCGCTTGGCACAGTAGGCTACAAGTTTGGGAATATATTTTGGTCCCACCTATGGTTGTCTTCATTGAGTGCAATTGTGGGTTTCTTGTCTTGCCAGGATCTTTACCCTGACTAAATTTGTGTGTCCTCATTTCCCCTACCCTATGCACCATGGAATTTTATGCTAGTTATGGTATTTTTGGAGAGCGATAAGCACTCTGTGTGTTTTCATGTATCTTTATATTGCCAAATCTTATTTGGTATTGGAAAGCTTCCAGGGCCCTTTATACTGCTTTTAGTTCCAGCAGATTTGATGGAAGGGACTGTTCCTGGTTTGTCCAGGTTCCTTGCACCAGTGTTTCTCCCATTTGGGCACCCCAACCTGCGTTGCTCGCATCTGTTGTGATTTTTTTCCCACTGTACTGGGTGTAGTGTCCGTCCTTTCCCCAGATTTCGGGTATCTTCCCACCACTAATTTTTCTTTTGTGCGTGTATGTAACAAGATTCTTTGTCTTGTATTCTTGTGGTTCCCGTTCCATTGTTGTAAAAAATTGTTTTGTAACGGTCTCATATGGAGCGCTGCCCATTTTATGACGCTTAGTGTTGAAGCGAATTTCCCTAGAAGCTTCATGCATTCTTCTGCTGAAGTTCTGGTTGCGTTCCTGAGCTTCCTCACTTGCAGTGCTATGTCTTGCCTCCTTGTGTCTGGCAACGTCACCTCTCCTTTTGCAGTGTTGAATTCCTTTAGCAGTTGAGTAGGTACTAGGTGACTCTTGTCTCTGTTTATTAACCAACCGTGTTGTTCCAAGAAGGTTATGACCATCTCATGATCTTGTTCTAATTTCTCCCGACTGACTTTACCAAGATGTCGTCCAGGTATGGGTATATTTCTACCCCTCTTTTTCTCATTTCTGCCACTAACGGGGCTAGAACTTTTGTAAATGTCCTTGGAGATGTCGCCAGACCGAATGGCAGTGCTGTATACCGATAATGATGTTGGTTCACTACGAACCTTGGGAATTTTTGGTGTCTCCTTGATACAGGCACGTGTAGATAAGCGTCCCTTAAATCTATCGATACCATCCAGTCTCCTGGTTGTACCTCCTGGATGAACAGGTTCAAAGACACCATCTTGAATTTTCTTATTTTCAAGAATGTATTTACCTTTCTCAGGTCTAGGATTGCTCTGTAATCTCCTGAAGACTTTTGTACTAGGAATATTCTGGAATAAATTCCACTTCCTCTGTCTTCCTGGGGTACCTTCGTTATTACTTCTGCATGTAGTAACTTTTTTAAAACTGAATTAATTTGCCTTCTTTTTGCCTTGGACTGTACACTTGTAGTTAGGCATATATTTCTTCTTGGCATTTCTTTGAACGCTATGCTGTATCCCTGACAAATGGTTTCCAATACCCATTTGTCCTGTATTGTTTGGGCCCATTTTGCAGAAAACTGCGTCAGTCTTCCTCCCACTGGCAACTGCTGGGCCCTTTGACCTTCATGCGAATTTGTTCTTGGCAAATGATCCTCTTCCTCTGGCGCCTCGAAAAAGCCGGTTCTGACCGCCTCTCCATGTTGTTTGCCTTGAAAACGATCTGCCAGGTCTATATGCTTTTGCCTCTGTGTACTGATTTCTATCAGATTGCTGGAAACCGAATCTTCTGTTCCTGTTTTCCAGGGGCAAAAAACTACTCACCTCCTGATGCTTTCGTTATTATAGCATCCAACTTGTTGCCAAAAAGGAATTCTCCTTCAAAGGGTAATCCGCATAGGCTATTCTTTGACGCTGCGTCCGCCATCCATTGTCTTAGCCATAACGCTCTTCTTGCTGACACTGCTAAACCCATAGATATAGCTGCTAATCTGACCGCATCCAAAGAAGCCTCCGCTATGTAGTCTGTCGCCCACTTAACTTCAGACAGTGCCTTTAGGATAGAACTTTTTACACCTTTGTCTAGTGCCTCCATGTTGGCAATACAGACACGGATTGCCCTTGCCGCCGATGTAGTTGCTATGGCTGGCTTACAGCCGCTGTGATGTATGCCTTTTTTAATACGTAAACTATTTTCCTATCCATAGTGTCTTTCAAGGTTGCAGATTCTTCTATTGGAATTGTGGTCTTCCTTGCTATTCTAGATATAGCAACATCCACCTTTGGGCTGGTTTCCCAAAATTTGACCTCTTCCTGTGGAAACGGATACATTTCCCCAAATCTTCTTGGTATATATACTTTGGCGTTTGGCCGCGCCAGTTCTGATTGAATAAGGTCCTTGATCACCTGATGTACGGGGAAAACTCTACTTTTTTTTCTGTCTTGACCCAAATAATTTATCTTTCCTCTGAGTCAACTCTTTAGTGTCTTCCAATTCTAAAGCCTGTCTCGTGGCTTTGATGAGGATCCACCATTTCTACATCAAATTCAGATTCATCCTCCTGAATATCTTGATCTGATGAATCTAATTCCCCTTCTGACACCTGAAAGCATTCTATGTCTGATTCATCAGAGGAAAAGCCTTTTCCGTCATCCAAACTGGTTTGGGATCTTGACTTTTTTGCACAGGGTTAACTGCTTGTTGTACCGCAGCGTCCAAGCTCTGCTTAACTGCCTCCTTCATTAGTACAAGGAAGGTGCTCATCTGCTCATTAGAATCACCTGCTGCTGCCTTAAGGCAATCTTCACACAGCTTCTTTCCCATTAGAGCTGGCTTCTCCCATGCCGAGCACCACTTAGTCTTTTTAGTGGCTTTTCTCTTATGCTGCAGGGATTCCCCAGTACCCTTCAAAGATTCTGCTTCCGGAAGGGTAATCACCGAGCTAATTAATAAAACAAAATAAATACTAAATATACACCCTAATATATATATATAGATCCTCTCTCTCCCATGTAGTACTAAAACTAAGGACTAGTCTTGGGAACTGATCCTTTAGCAGTCTCCATTTTTGATTCAATATCCAGCACTTGGCTTCTCCCTGCTGAGCGTTCCATGCTGCAGTGTGTGTGTGTGAGTCTCTGTGTGTGTGTGTGTGTGTGTGTCTCTGTGTGTGTGTGAGTCTGTGTGTGTGTGAGTCTGTGTGTGTGTGTGTGTGTGTGTGTGTGTGTGTGTGTGTGTGTGTGTGGGTCTGTGTGGGTCTGTGTGGGTCTGTGTGGGTCTGTGTGTGGGTGTGTGTCTGTGTGTGTGTCTGTGTGTGTGTCTGTGTGTGTGTCTGTGTGTGTGTCTGTGTGTGTGTCTGTGTGTGTGTCTGTGTGTGGGTCTGTGTGTGGGTCTGTGTGTGGGTCTGTGTGTGGGTCTGTGTGTGGGTCTGTGTGTGGGTCTGTGTGTGGGTCTGTGTGTGGGTCTGTGTGTGGGTCTGTGTGTGTGTGAGTCTCTGTGTGTGTGTGAGTATGTGAGTGTGTGTGAGTATGTGAGTGTGTGTGAGTATGTGAGTGTGTGTGAGTATGTGAGTGTGTGTGAGTATGTGAGTGTGTGTGAGTATGTGAGTGTGTGTGAGTATGTGAGAGTATGTGAGTGTGTGTGAGTATGTGAGTGTGTGTGAGTATGTGAGTGTGTGTGAGTATGTGAGTGTGTGTGAGTATGTGAGTGTGTGTGAGTATGTGAGTGTGTGTGAGTATGTGAGTATGTGAGTGTGTGTGAGTATGTGAGTGTGTGTGAGTGTGTGTGAGTATGTGAGTATGTGAGTATGTGAGTATGTGAGTATGTGAGTATGTGAGTATGTGAGTATGTGAGTGTGTGTGTGTGTGTGTGTGTGTGTGTGTGTGTGTGTGTGTGTGTGTGTGTGTGTGTGTGTGTGTGTGTGTGTGTGTGTGTGGGTCTGTGTGGGTCTGTGTGGGTCTGTGTCTGTGTGTGGGTGTGTGTCTGTGTGTGTGTCTGTGTGTGTGTCTGTGTGTGTGTCTGTGTGTGTGTCTGTGTGTGTGTCTGTGTGTGTGTCTGTGTGTGTGTCTGTGTGTGTGTCTGTGTGTGTGTCTGTGTGTGTGTCTGTGTGTGTGTCTGTGTGTGTGTCTGTGTGTGGGTCTGTGTGTGGGTCTGTGTGTGGGTCTGTGTGTGGGTCTGTGTGTGGGTCTGTGTGTGGGTCTGTGTGTGGGTCTGTGTGTGGGTCTGTGTGTGGGTCTGTGTGTGGGTCTGTGTGTGGGTCTGTGTGTGGGTCTGTGTGTGGGTCTGTGTGTGGGTCTGTGTGTGGGTCTGTGTGTGGGTCTGTGTGTGGGTCTGTGTGTGGGTCTGTGTGTGGGTCTGTGTGTGGGTCTGTGTGTGGGTCTGTGTGTGGGTCTGTGTGTGGGTCTGTGTGTGGGTCTGTGTGTGGGTCTGTGTGTGGGTCTGTGTGTGGGTCTGTGTGTGGGTCTGTGTGTGGGTCTGTGTGTGGGTCTGTGTGTGGGTCTGTGTGTGGGTCTGTGTGTGGGTCTGTGTGTGGGTCTGTGTGTGGGTCTGTGTGTGGGTCTGTGTGTGGGTCTGTGTGTGGGTCTGTGTGTGGGTCTGTGTGGTCTCTCTGTCTCGTCACCGCAGTGCTCGTGCACGGCTTGCGTGTCTGCGCGCGCACGCACCCGCCGGAACATGACTCACGCGCTCCCGTGCACTGTTCCTCCTACCGCAGTGTTGCAGACGCTAATGCGGTCAATTTGAGCCTTCAAACAGCTCGCTGCTGCCCCGCCCTCCCCCCCCCCCGTGTGTACCGGCCTCCTGGGGGTCCCCCCAACTCCTGGGGTCTCCGTCTTGCCACCCTCAAGGGCGCGTCGATCGGAGCTTCAGGGCAGAGAGGTTGAGGTCACTGGATCACTGCACTAGTTGAAGTTTAGGCGAGTCCCACTAGAAAACAAAAAATCCTACTCCTACTGTAGCTGTGAGGACAGGAAAAAGACTAAGGTGCAGGTAGAGGGAGGGGCCTTTTATGGCCTACCTGCAAAAGTCAACTTCCTGTCCTACCTAGACTGAGGAGGGATTAACCCAAAGGTGCCCACTGCCAGGGTGATAAGGAAAATAATATAACAGCAATCCAAAACATTAATTGTTCAACCATTATAATATAAACCAAATTATCAAATTATCAGCCCTGCACACTTGTGCTTGCAAGTGTTGTTTTCATCAATGTTTCTCAAAAAAAACTACTGAAAAAGTGTATAAATACACACTAACAGTATAAAAAGCTGTTGAGTAACTTTTCCAAACAGCTGCTCCCAATGCCTCAAGATTTGTAAAACCAAAATTTAAACCAGCTATAGTTCCTGTTTATAGTGCAAGGTTTAGTAAATTGCTCCTGTAGTAGAAGTCTGGTGTCCGAGTCCTGAATAACACCCTTTGAATGCTTGACAGTAATGAAATCATAGCTTGGCAAGGCGTCTGACAGAATTTTTTTTCAAAGGGACCCAAATACTTTAGGCACTCCCAGAAAATATGGAATAGAATGCATGCTTCTTGATATTAAATGGACTAATAAGAAATGTGCCTTCCTTCAGGTAACTAAGTATGGTCTAGAACAGGGGTGTGCAGCGGTTAGAGATCACACGCTGTTCCCCAAGGGATTTAAATGAAATGCCGGGGGACCGAGTGAGGCCTCTAAATCACTTATATTGGCTTCCAGCGATGCGTCGTCATGGCAACGCGGCAGCAAGTGATGTTATGGGCCATGGGTCATGTGAAGTAATGTGACCCTGTGGCGTCATTTGACATCGGAGCTGAGCAGGGGGGGCAACTTAGCGTACCCCTGGTCTAGGAGCACCTTGTATTCCCCTTTAAATATTGTACAAGAGAAAAAAACTGAATCAATTATCCTACTTAATTATGTTAATGCTTACACATGTTTTAATATAATGCTTTTTTTTTTAAATTACTCCCATGAAGGTAATATAACAACTGAAAGTGTTTTGGTCCAAGTAGACTTGCTCTAAAAAGAAAACAAATAACCAGGTTCTGACACTTTGGCCTTTTTCACTTGAATTTATAGATTTAAATCTCCTCATCATGGAATCTTTCATAGATGAAAACGCACGCTTTTGCCACAATTGTACTAGACATACAGAAGCATCGAATTACAATGAAGAGATCAGGTCAAAAAAGAATGCATGGACTAGGCCAGCCCTTCCTGGGAGCCGCACGGCTTCAAATGACATTGTGGGTCACGCCACCGTGTTAGTTGCCACGCGTTGCCATGGCGACACGTGACGGCACATGACCCTGCGTTGCGTCGCCGAAGACCCGGCTGCCAGTAGGTAAGTGAGGTTACAGAGACCTCACGCCTCCCCCGGCATTAAATTAAATGCCTGGAGGAAGAGTGCAGGGCTTCTAACAGCCCGCACACCGCTGGACTAGGTGACCAGGCTAGCAGTTCCAAAAAGTGAAGTAGATGGGCCTTGGATTTCATCACTCTTTGCTCTATATGTTGCTAAATTGTTACAATAAGTTACATAATAGCACATTGTACATCAGTAGTCCACTACCCACTGTTTAGATTGTAAACTGCTCAAGGCTGGGGACTCCCCCACTTCTGTTTCCACTTCTGTCTGTAGACCTTATCTTTGTAATGACCATGCATGTATGCCTGTCTTTATTTATATAGCGCCATTAATGTACATTGACATTTACCTTGCACACATTAATTGCCTGGTGAGAGTTTTAAAAAAATTATTTACTGTAAGCAGCAATACTACTTGTGACTTTCTTAAATTTATATGTAAAGCATGTGACTTTACAATTCTACATTCTTACCTAAACTGGCAATAGTTTGATGCTCCTGTTATAAATCTGTAAAAAGCCTAATTGTGTGCCTAACATAATGGCTGCCTTTCAGTTTTAATCAATTATTCAGTCAGTGTAACTCAGCAACTTCAATGTATCCTTAAATTATTACTAAGGTAACATTATCTATTGTTACAGTTTACAGCTCAAACGGTTGGGAACATTGGCAACAGATAATCAAACAGGAAAGTGTTGCAAATATCTCGTACTGCTTGGGAAGTGGGCTAAAACCTGCTATAGAAATCAAAGGATGCTTTAAAACTCATTAAAAGTGTCATTACGAGTTGAATGAAAACAAAAAACAGCTCACTATTATCTAATAAAGTCCAATGTGAAATGGTGCTTAGATAATAAATGACATACAAAAAGATAATATAAGTAGCATGTAATCCGAAATATCCTCAATAATTAATAACTTGCATAATCCTTATTATATACTGGGGAGGAATAAATGCCTAAAGGAATCTAGCAAAATCCCCACATATGACATAATAAACATCCTCCATGGGAAGAGGAACGTTTATCAAATGATGGGCAACCCACATGTGGCCCTATACCTGTTGCATGCCTCCAATTTGATCAGGACAATTCCAAGGTGTGCAATCTGTTGATCATCAAGGTCGATAAAGTGCATTTAAGCGAGAAACACATGTTTTTTTACCCTGTCCATGTGACGACTTTAAAACGCAATTTTTTATTAGGTCACCTCGTGATTAGTCTTTTTTCCCCCGCTTTTTTAGTCGTGCTCCACTTTTCAACTACATTCCCTATTATCTAATACAGGGGTGCGCAAACTTTTCAGTTTGCACCCTATCTGTGCTCCCCCTTGCCTGCGGGCAAAAAATGACAAATTCTAGATGTGAATCCATTAACTATTATATGCTGGGGGGGAAATAAAAGAGAGATTCAGCCCTTAATTTACCAGCAGAGTTTTCAAGTCAATAGCAAAGTCTCAGATTAACATATCCCTTCATTACTATGTCTTGAGTAATGGGTAGGAGACAAATTACCACCTATTATCGTATGCAGAGAATGGGTGTGCCTCGGATGAGTTTCAAATATCTGGCAAGCAAAAATATTTAAGAGGAATGAAGATCTCGTATCAACATTTCAAGTACAGGATATTCCAGCTCTGGGCAGAGCAGAGGAGGTTACCACACTATGCTGCTCTACATTATTTCTTGCTTATAGTTCAATCTCTGTTGAAACAACTCGTCACATTAAAGTCAAAATAAAAAGACATAAGTAACAGTATTCTATTTCCCAAATATGTTTATTGGATTTTACAGAGAAGCAATAGATAGGGATTTTGGTTTTAACCAAAAAACACCACTGACTGATCATTTTGTCCTTTCAGTTAAAACCGATAAACAGAAATGTAAGCATAATTTCTTATTGGATTAGACCTCTTGCAGCTGCCCAGTCAGATATGATTACAAATGCAACCCAAAAGTAGTATGAAAACGAAGAAAAATGCAGTTAAACACCAAATTCAAACGTGTCACTTTGTCTGTTAATGCAGATAAACAGATTTTGTTTAAGAAAATTAACTCTAAAACCAGAATCTCTAGCTATAGGCAACAACTGCTGTTATCCACTAAACCACAACAAGTAATAAAGTTACTTACATTAATATCCATCAACAGTACAATCTCATGAAAGACAAAATTGTTTAGCATTCTTGCAAGGTACTTTGATTTCAAAACTCAAATACAATTGTATTAATGGTATGAGTCTTGTGTAAATGTTTTATGAATTAACACACTTTCCCAGTAAGCTCCAACCCCAACACATCATATTTATATTTATATATACATATGTCAAAAGGAGTGCTACTGAGTGTGGCAAATGTATACTGTACAACAAAAGACAGGAGAGCCCAATGCTACATCCAATTGGCAATAATATATGGTAATAAGTATAAAGTTAAATACTTCAAGAATAATATTTTCTTGCTTATTTAGTTAACCCTTTGGCCAAAGCGTCATAAGCCTGCATACCAACGCCAAAGTATAACCAAATATGCAGGTCCTAACACGACACTGTGAACTTTTCCTTTAACCTCTGTATGAGGAGAAACAAATACAGTGGGTCTTGTCATTACAGCAAAATGAGAGAACCTCCCAAGTTAAAAAAGGTGGGGATGGGTGAGCTCTGGGAGGAGCGGCCACCTACCTCCAAACAACTTACCAGTAAGAAATTGAATTAACAATCACTTTCCCAGAAAGCTCAAACCCCAACCACATCTCTCTACCCCTCTATGTTATATGTCAATATAACGACAGTTGGAAAAAACGCCAACTTCATTCGTCTTGGCTAATTAAGTAATTTATTAATTTTTTTTATAGATCGTTTGAACATAAAGGGAGAGGTTTACGTCATTCAAGTCAATAGCACTGATCAAGCACCAATACCCATTACCAAAGCTTTGTGACTCATCCCAAAGAATCACTTTACTACGAATAGACTAGTGGTAACTCACTCCAAAAATGTTGGACCTAACAAGGTCAAGACTGCGGATTTGTTAAGCGCATAAAATTCATACAATGACAGAAATGCACACTGCAGAAAATCTACAGTACTGTACAGGCCCATTACGGTTGAATCCAATAATTCACTAAAATGGAAAACGAATCGAGTTTTGCAGTATGGAACCAGTGCTTATCTACAGTAAGATCGTTTCGAATTCTCCATATGCAACTAAACAAAGTTTATATATTTTAATTGTTGCCAAGGGATAAGGAGATTAACAAAATTAATTTAAATCGTTTCAACATGTCAACACCACTACACTTATGAATTGACTGAGAAATTGAATAATTCGAGATCATGAATTAACTTTATTCCAAATATTATCTCTAGCACATTTCTGAATGGTATTTCTGCAACTAAAAATGGAGGAGTTGAGACAACATTTGTAATTCTGAAAAAAATGCGATTGATTCCTTAGAGGAAAAAAAAATGAATATTGAGGGGGAAATGCAATTCAAATAATGACTGAAATTGGAGAAAATGTCACATCTTGTTTACTCTACAGTAATTAAGTAATCAGATTTATTCACACTCCTTTCCTGCCAAGGCACAAGCAAGTTAAAAAGGGAAGAAAGCAGAGATGACAGCAAGTCTAAATCACACGTAGGATTTTAGTGACGTCATCCGTGACGTCATCCATGACGTCGGTGGTGGAGCAATAGCGCTGGAAGCAGACTAGCAGGACATAGATACCTGGTTGTATAGCCTTGTCCCTACCTTACACTGAGCAACTCCATTTTCTATTCTCTGATCATGCGAGTGTCTTTTCTGTTACCTTATGTACATTTAGATTCACCTGACTCTGCATGTTCAATATGGGGACCCACCGGTTACTCATTGTTGCTTGAACATGTTGTGATATCTTTAGGAGAGGATGGAATACAGACTCCACATGCTGAGGTTCAATTAAGTCTGCTATCAGTCTAAATAGGCTGAAACACCTGTTATTGCTAAAACATTACTACACTGTACAGTATGTGACACCTATATATTTCTTGCTACATGGTTATTAACATCTAAGGCCTGGGACCCGCGGCGCGGGCGGCCGCATGAGCGTTCCCCACCAGCAGGGGAATCATCCCGAACCGGTCCCAGTCCCCCCTCACAGCACAGCTCACTACACGCTGTGACGCGTCAGCCGCTAGGGGATTCAAGAGAATTGTAATCCCAAGCGTCGACGCGTCACGTGGTTTGGCTGTGAGCCAATGAGGAGGGGAGGCTTCGGGAGGAGGGGAGGCTTCGGGGAGCGGGGAGGAGAGTGTGGAAGGAAAGCAGCGTGAGTGCCTGTCTGTGTGTATGTGTGTGTCTGAGTGCCTATCTATGTGTATGTGTGTGCCTGAGTGCGTGAGTGCCTGCCTGTGTGTGTGTGCATGAGTGCCTGTCTGTGTGTCTGTGTGTGCCTGAGTGTGTGTGTGTCTGTGTGTGCCTGAGTGTCAGCGTGTGAGTAGGGCAGCCCGCAGCAGCTCCCTCCTGCAGCCCGGGAGCCCGAGCCCGTGGAGGGGGGGGGGGTAGCAGGTCCCTCCGCTTAAACCACGCCCCTCCCTCCCACTCCAGCCCCGGCTCCCGCTCCCTACAGACTGCATATCGCGGTCTGTGTCTGTCAGCGCCCCGTCTGTCTGTAGTGCGGGCGCGCTGACAGAGAGCGGGGCCTTAGGGTAACACTAGCTGCACCTCCGAGGGACCAGATTACAGGTTTATTATGTGTTCAATTACTGTGTATTGAGGACATTGCAGTCTGCTAGTATCCTGCATTTGAATTGGAGACAGTGTTACCATTTGTGAACAGTTTCCATTTAGCAAGGAACACTGACAATAATACAACTATGTATACGGATACATTTATCTAATGTGAGATTGATGTGGTTACATAGTAGGACTATTAGAACTGTTAGTACCTGTGGAGGGACAATTATACTGAGGTCGTATTAACCCCTTGTGGGGCAATTTTGCCTTAATCACATACGGAGTATTCCCTATTCCTACTACAGCACCACCACCAATATTTTAATCACTTATTTGTTTAAATATATCCTCACACCCTGTGTCCCATATTTGATATTAATAAACATTTTATTTATATGGTCTACTGTTCAATAGAATGGCTTTAAGGGATTATTTGTACCCTGGATAACATTATCCCTTTACACTGTCCATGAGGGCAATGCAAAAGGGATTCTTTTGTATGTAGGATTTTTCTTATCTTTCATCCATGTGTATAAATCCCACGTTACAATTTTTACAAATATATCTAGGATAACATTTCAAAATGATTTTAAGATACTGATGCCCAACTGTTTCTAAATTACAAAAACAAACAAACACTATTTTCTTTAATATATTAATAATGACCACAATGATAAACTACTATGGCCATCCCATGATTAACTACAAAAAGAAAGTAATAGGAAACTCAAATAAAAAGTTATTTAAAAAAAAGGTGCAATCTGATAGTCTGATTAGGGGAAAACAACATTTTTGTAATACTACAATTCCATGAACAAGTTAATGTTTTGTACCAAGGGAGAAGTATATTTTAATGATGCAGAACTTTATAGATATCAGATGACATTTACATTTCTAGGTGGTGCAGAATGAGGTGTTGTATCCCCATGTCTTTGCTGACTTGTTATGCAAATCTAATAAAAAATAAATAAGAGACACCCCTTATTTCCTCCTGAACATGAAATATAGGTGCTGGAGAAATCAGGAGGAAGTGGGAAAACCACTAGGGGTACCATATCTTTGAGGGATGGAGGTGTGAAGGAGAGGTGCCAAGATCCTGCTTACACTGGCTGCTTTTTTTTTTAAGCTGCCATGTCAAACTATGTCACTTATAACATCAGTGTCTTCCACGTCTGACTAATGGCAATATGACTGAGAATTTCAATACTGACTTATGGCAATACAGCAAAATATTACAATATCTGTATATTGCCCAACTCTAGGTTCAAGGACAGACATTAAAGACACATATGGGGTTTTTAATACTGCCATATTATGAAAACACTTAAGCAAAGATCATGATCTATTTAATTAAATATAGAATACATATGTCAGTCTCAAAGAAAAGGGAAAAAAAAGTATAAAATGGAACTAATGCCCAAATGCTCTTTGAACCTCTATTTTCTCTTATTAGATGCAATCAAAAATAATACGGAGTGTATAGACAGATTGTGTATAACGAGTTTACATCAATTAAAGATCAAAGCACACCCACAATTCAAAATAGAAAATCTAGTGTCAGGTGTCAAGAAACTAAATTCACACAAGTCCATAAAATGTGGAACACTTGGAAGATTAACGTTTAAAATACAACCGCTTAAATCATGGAGGTGCAGCTAAATTCAAAGAGGCCTTCCACGTGGTCGTAGATAACTTGTTCCAAAAAATGGCATACAACTCCAAATAAGATGTAAAGGAGAAAATAAAAACAAACAAAAATAGTGCAATACATCTGAACCAAGTCAAAAAGCCTAAACACGGGTGATAGATGCACTCACGAAGTCTATATAGAAATCACGCTCTTACTACTCTTGAATGAAAGAGGGAACAGGAACATAGCATAATTCTGTTATGTATTTTATCTACAATTGAAAAGAAATGCACTGAAACATCACAATTGAAAAGGCATTGGAGGCGACATGCTGAGTATGCAGACATCTAAATCTCCCCTTGACCTCACGATGGTATTCCCGGAGTAGTGGAGTAGGGTGGTGGGTAGTCTGTCCTCACACCAGCTTCTTAAGGTCTTGTTCCGGGTGCCAGTCAGCCTGACGCGTTTCACAGGAGACCAGGCTAATTAGCCCATGAGGAAGCAGATCTCCTGTGAAACATGTAGGGATGACGAGCATCTGGAACCAGGCATTCAGAAGCTGGTGTGAGGACAGACTACCTACCCCTCCCCAAAAGTACAATCAGAAGTGACAACACGAGGAGTAGCAAGGACAGCACACAAGTGGAGATTTGGGCATCTGCATACTGAACCTACGGAAACCAATGCATTTTCAATTTTATTTTTTGTTATTTTTATTTCCAGTACGTCTGTTTAAAATAAATAAAACATTGCAAATACTGGCTTAAAAAAAAAAAAACAGTGTAGCAATGCAAAGAGCAGCATCTATATTTACATACTTCAACACATTTGGACAGCAAAATATGTACTGGATAAGGTATGAACAATAAGCAGCCAATAGATTTTCTGCAAGTCAGATAACACTTTGGTACAGTAGTGTCAAGGCACACCAACATCACACCATGAATTTTTGCAATGGAACAATTTTTCAATACTAGTCACACCAAAAGCAGGACAGGCGCAAGTGCGTTTGCTATGAGCACATTTTGAAAACATCTGCAAGTTAGTTAAGTTGCCAAGTACTTGCAGTATTATATGCATGCCTATATTTATATTGCGCCAGTGTACTAAGCGCTTTACAAAGACAATACAGGTAATACAATAAGCACAACAAAAACAGACAATAGGAAAGGAAATGTGCAAAACAGAAAGTGAATCCCTGCGCTTCTCCCATAGGGATAGCAATCAATTGGGAATATATATATATATATGTATGGTGTAAATACCTATAAGAAAAAAGGAGACTTTTGGTATACATCCTTTGATCAAATATTGCCAAGCCTGCTAACCACGTCAAGGTAAGTCTCTTTAGCAGGTCCCTACGCTAAATGCATACTAGTGTTATGTGAAATAAGCCCAGAAGGGGTTAAAATATCAAAGCATATGCTTGTATAACCTAGTGCAATTAAAAACTGGTATATACCAGTACAGATACTCACATGTAAGTGAAGTGGAATAAGGGGACCTTGCTAGGAGATTATATACCTAGAAGAGGAGGGGCTGGCCTGCCACAAACTGCTCAATAAGCAGTTGCAGGTGATTGGCTAAATATATTCAATTACACCATAGTAGTGTTGCCCTCTAGGAGCGTGCTGCAAAGGATTAAAATCGGCCCAACAAATAATGTAAAACAAATATAATCACTGCGCTTCTCCATGTAAAGAGCATGCAGCTAGTGAAGGAAATGGCCATACAAATGTGCAAAATTTGCACATTTGTATGGCCATTTCCTTCACTAGCTGCATGCTCTTTACATGGAGAAGCGCAGTGATTATATTTGTTTTACATTATTTGTTGGGCCGATTTTAATCCTTTGCAGCACGCTCCTAGAGGGCAACACTACTATGGTGTAATTGAATATATTTAGCCAATCACCTGCAACTGCTTATTGAGCAGTTTGTGGCAGGCCAGCCCCTCCTCTTCTAGGTATATAATCTCCTAGCAAGGTCCCCTTATTCCACTTCACTTACATGTGAGTATCTGTACTGGTATATACCAGTTTTTAATTGCACTAGGTTATACAAGCATATGCTTTGATATTTTAACCCCTTCTGGGCTTATTTCACATAACACTAGTATGCATTTAGCGTAGGGACCTGCAAAAGAGACTTACCTTGACGTGGTTAGCAGGCTTGGCATTATTTGATCAAAGGATGTATACCAAAAGTCTCCTTTTTTCTTTTAGGTATTTACACCATACATATATATATATATATATATATATATATATATATTCCCCATTGATTGCTATCCCTATGGGAGAAGCGCAGGGATTCACTTTCTGTTTTGCACATTTGTATGGCCATTTCCTTCACTAGCTGCATGCTCTTTACATGGAGAAGCGCAGTGATTATATTTGTTTTACAATAGGAAAGGAAATACCTGGCCCAAAGAGCTTACAATCTAAGAGGTATGTTGAGACTTACAGAGACAGCAGGTGAGGGAATAAGTGCAGTAGATGTCATTGCTTGGCTACTATGGCTGGCATTACATCACCATGGCTTCTCCCAAATAAGCAGATATTCTTTTAAAAAAAAAAAAAAAAAAGATGGAACTTAAGCACATTAGTATTTGTTCCAAAATAAAAAAAAAGCTCAGTTTCAGTAGTCAAGGGGGAACAATAATCAATGTACTTACTTGCTAACTTTTAAAATGAGTCACAGAAACAATTTTCTTAAATGACAAACTAAAATCGAATAACAAATTAGTATAATAATCTACCGCCAATATAAAAAGGACATAAAATAACACTCACTCCACTAATACTACCT
This sequence comes from Ascaphus truei, assembly GCF_040206685.1. Classification (NCBI taxonomy): domain Eukaryota; kingdom Metazoa; phylum Chordata; class Amphibia; order Anura; family Ascaphidae; genus Ascaphus; species Ascaphus truei. Next base: position 210,330,806 of record NC_134487.1, on the reverse strand, counting down.
CAGCATTTAAGCCTACTTAAAAATGATGTATGGACAAATACAAGTAATTGATTACCCATTCAATATATTTATTAATCCTTCTAACATTTTGACAAGGCAATGTTAAAACAAAAGATACACTATTCTCAAATTTAATAAAATGTTGCTCTTAGTTAAGAATGAGAGAAAATGTAATATTAACTGGTATGTTCAGAAGCAGCAATACCCCTTACTTGCCCCAAAAACGTATAGCAGTTTAGCTCTTAATGCTAGTATCTTGGCCATTTAGCAAGATATGATATTTAAAAAATAAATACATGTTTAGTGTTGAAATCATTATTTTATTAACAGCTACTGTCTGAGGGTACCATGTAGAGGATGTGCTAGTTTTGTTTTCCTATGGAGAAAAACTACTCTTAACATAAGAGAACGAGGCAAAAAATTACTTCTAAGAATGTAGAATCAAAATTTGAGTGGTGTGCGAAGGAATGAATGAATAAAATATACGTGATCAGTGAATGCACAAGTAGATATGAAACGAATGTGTGTCTTACACCACTGACTGAAACCATGTACAGAATGTTAAGCATATAAATATACCAATACCCTGTTTGGGGGGAAAAGCATGAGACTGGAAGCTTTCAAAAGAAGGAACCACATCCAGAATTGATCAAGAAGGAAAAAACAAAAAGCGCACACTCCATAGTGTAAAAAAATTACAGAAATGTTAATACAATTAAGAGTACCAAATGCACTCCGAAGGAGTGATGTAAAAAGCAGTGTGGAATAATTATATAATCAGAAGCCAGTGACATGATTCGACAGGAATGGATGGCGCCCCACAGTTGTGTCCAGCCAGCTGGAGATGGTATCGCCTCTTCTCTGGATCAGAGAGAGGGGGCGGTCAAATAATTTGCATGCAACTCCAAAGTATTAGTCCAATGTGCAAGACAAGCAAATGAAAGTCCGCACTGTAGTTGAATGAGGAAACTCCACGTCTCAGTGCACATGATAAAGTCATCGACTTAGTGAAATAATGCGTTGGGCTACATCACCGACGCCATCATGTGCACCGAGAGAGACGTGGCGACTCAGCTACAATACGGACTTGTTTGTTTGCTTGTCCTGCACATTGAACGAATACTCTGGACTTCCATACTGATTATTTGTTCACCCTCTCTGATCCAGAGAAGAGACGATTCTGTCTCCGGCTGGATGGACAACTGCAGAGCGCCATCCATTCCAGTTATCACACGTTGTTGCTAGTTGGTGAATATCATTAATCCACACTGCTTGTAGGACATCTCCCCTTGTGAATGCACATGTTACTCTGTCTTAATTATCTTTATTAAATATCTGTACGTTTTTACACTATGGAGTGTGCGCTCAGTTTTTTTCGTGTATGTATATAGTCCACTGTAAAACAGACCACTTTCTCTTACAGCCTACGGAAGCCGAGTCGTCAATCACCGCTGGGCAGTCTGCTCTCCATCAATTCCCATAAAGCATTACATAGGGCTACTGTCAGCTCTGCCTCGTGGGGGCTCCAATCGCACGCTATTTCTGTTCTTCACAGAAATTAGCCCCATGCATATTAGAGGGCTCACATGCATGTTATAAACGCCTAAAACAATACATGCGTTAATGCAACCTTGGGTACCATGGTAACCTCAGACTACACTGGGCTCTGGGGAGTCATGCACTGACCTCCAATGCACTTAATATCTCAATCGTTGTCTCGTGAACAGAAGCATCGGAAGAAGAAAAAAAAAAAGCCTTTTAAAATGAAAGTCAAATATATTTGAAAATAAATCTAAAAGAAATATGTGATCATCAGGGACTTCTGCTTTAAATTGTATGTATGCTTTTAACAGCTGATTCTCATGTTTCAGAAAATGTACACTGGAAAGCCATTCTAAACCCTAATCATTAATTGCCAAGGTAGGCAGTTAAGAATCATAACCGAGTGATGAAAAGGTATAATGATAATTATCAATCCAAAAAGCATACGGATAACAATGGCCCTGAGCGTAACCCCACTGCTGCCAGAGTGCCTGCAACGCAGAACAATGGTGCAAGCTCTTCTGACAGCAAGAGAGTTAAGTTGTTCTGGGCTTCTTAATGTTTGGGGATTTAAAATGAAAGCAGTGAAATCTATTTCTATACAAGAATAGATAGGCAGAGCAGTTAACATGAATGAACAGTGTGGAGAAAATGTGCTGGGTCAGGCTGTCCACCATTCCTGCCAATAACTTGTGGTCAACATTCACAATTTCACACTGTCGATCCACATTTTTCAAGTGTACCATGTTAAATTGGTACTGTAATATAAATATATTATAACAAGTCAAGACTGTCCATACATCTCACCTTACACATATGCAATGGTGGCATATGAGGATAATATTTGCATTGACAACTGGGCCAATGTGTCACAGCAGATAATCCTTATTCGATATACAGCCATGAAATAAAGGTTAATAAATCTGAAGACCTCGTAAAATGTATTACAGGCTAGGCTGTCACATACATATAACCAACATCTATCATAACTGCCGCTTATAAATGGCTGAGCCTGTCAAAAACAAAATGTATTGTGGTTCTATCCCACTCATAAGGGACACTGTAATAATGGCATACATATTTTAAGACAACTCAAGAGAGCGTCTAGTACTAGAAATCACATCGTCTGCTTAAGTTCTGACAGGCATGTAAAGAGATGATTTCGGCCAACTCAACACAGTCAGATTTAAACTCCGACGAGTGAAGGGGGTGACTCATCTACATCGCTGCCCGCCATATTTCATAGGAAGATGATGCTCTGCGGCAGACGAGACCGTGAGTATAGCTACAGCCCCTCCTCAAGCTGCTCCCCTCCTCTGTCTATTCAGGGCCTTGGAGCTCAAGCGGGAAGGGGAGGAGGAGGGGGGAGGACATGGCGGGTAGGAGGAGGAGGGGGGAGACATGGCGGGTAGGAGGAGGAGGAGGGGGGGACATGGCGGGTAGGAGGAGGAGGAGGGGGGGACATGGCGGGTAGGAGGAGGGGGGGGACATGGCGGGTAGGAGGAGGAGGGGGGGGACATGGCGGGTAGGAGGAGGAGGGGGGGACATGGCGGGTAGGAGGAGGAGGGGGGGGACATGGCGGGTAGGAGGAGGAGGGGGGGACATGGCGGGTAGGAGGAGGGGGGACATGGCGGGTAGGAAGAGGGGGGACATGGCGGGTAGGAGGAGGAGGGGGGACATGGGGAAGAGGGGGGCGGGGAGGAGGAGGGGAGACCATGTGGGGGGGAGGAGAAGGGGTACGGGGGAGGAGGAATGTGGCGGAGCCTCTCGCTTTAGTGGTCCAACCACGCAACGCCACTGATACAAATCTGAGCTCAGATACTCTTCCTAATATGCCTGTCGAGGCCTCTACCCTATCCACAGTAAATGCGCACCTCGGGGTGCGGGAGTAAGGTAACCTAAGCCAGACTCACCTGTTGGCGCTGTGAAGGGAAAGCGAATAATGAAGGCATGTGAGATGGGGGTGCGGATGGAGCAGTGTGGAGGGAAGGGAGGGGGGAGGAGGAGGAAGCATTACCTATTTGCTGCCGGAGACGCATGAAACGCAATGCGGGGAGCAGAATACAGGGAGCCCGGCCGGCTGTTCAGTAATTAATTAGGGTAATAGATGATAGAAAGAGGAAGAGATGTTAATGTTGGAGGGGGGAGGGTAGCGCTGTAATTTCGATGCGTAGTGTGCATCACTCTACGGATGCCGGCATATCACACCTTGCCCGGGACTCACCATGAGCTCAATGGTCTTATCCTCGATCACCGAGTCGGACTCCATGTTCTCGGGGCACCGAAACTGACGTCTATGCCCTTCCCCCCACCCCCGACTTACGCAGCAGACGGAAGCTCAACACCCAGCGGCGGCGGCTGCTGCTACGCTGCCTTCCACGCCTGCTCGGCCGCAACGCAATGACGCGGCAGGTCACCTGACCGGTCAGCCGCCGGATACTGCGGAGTGACGTAGGGAAACGGGAAGTCCCGAACTTGTTACCGCGGCCTCCCGCGCCTTTTCCTTTAATGTGGGGTTGGATGGGAGCGGCCGTGGGGCGGGGATAGGGCTCTTTTTTTTTTTTTTTACGGCGTAGTATGTAAATAACGTTTATGTGTAAAACAGAAGGGAAGTTTTGAAATGAATGACACACGTGTCAAGAAGGGGGTTTGGTGGGAGTCTCGCTCACACATAGGGATAGTGGCCTCTGTGACAGGGTTTTCAGTTATTTGGTTTCATATTTATGAAGTGGCTTAAAACCTAGTTGTACTATGTCCCACAATATGTCTATAACACCCTAACCTGCTGCACTTTGAGGCAAATAAGCTATTTGGTCCCGATTTATATGTATGCTCTCAAAGCAAACGGAAATCATCTAAAATAAACCATTAGAATATTAAAATCAAAACTAGGTGTGCATATGAAATAGTTGTGTTGACATATAGTAGTAGAACTCCATTCTCCCAAGAACAATTATACCTCTACTGCTGCTTCCAATGTATTGTTTTGAATATATTGCTTGCCTCTATAACATTGTGCGGTACCATTAAAGCAGCAATCTACATTGCCCCCTTTTTTTATTATTTTTATATGTAAAGTATGTGGCAATATACAATTCTACATGCTTACCTAAACTGACAATCGTTTGGTGCTCCTGTTATAAATCTGTAATAATCCTGATTCTGTGACTACCATAATGGCTGTCTTTCAGTTTCAATTAATCCTTCAGTCAGTGTAACTCAGCAGCTACAATGTATCCTAATATTACTAAGGTAATATCTATTGCCAGTCAGTGTAACTCCGCAGCTACAATGTATCCTTATATTACTAAGGTAATATCTATTGCTACAGTTTACAGCTCAAACTGGAGAAATTTGGCAACAAATGATCACCAGCAGGAAAGTGTTGCAAATATTTTGCACTGCTGTGGAGGTGTACAAAAGCAGGGGAGCGCAAACCGGGGGGGGGCGCAAGATTTTCTGGGGGTGCGCGGCGCTTACAGAACTCCTGCGCTCTTCCCCAAAGCATTTCAATTAAACTAAATGCCAGGGGATCGCGCAAGTCCTCTAAGGCCGCGCTTATAGTCCCGGCGACGTTGTGTCAAAACAAGTGCGCTTATAGAAGAAGCGATGCGACGGAGTGGCGGCATGGTCGCGATCGCTGGAAGTCAATAAAAATTGATTTCTCAGCAACCGCAGCGTGACGTCAGCGGCCATGTTAGCGGTTCAGCCAATGAGGGCGAACCGCTGACGGCCACGCCCCCCAGTCGCCGTCTATTGTCTAACACTATAAGCAAAAATCGCTGCTACAATGGCGACGGATGAGGTCGCGTCGTCGTAGCAAGGACTATAAGCGCGGCCTAAGTTCCCTTACCTTTTCACCAACGGCTTCAGGTAACGCGGCGTCAATATGACGTAGTGGGGTCACGTGATGGCAACGTGACATCACGACCCTGCAGCATCATTTGATGCCAGAGACAAGGTTAGGCCTGGCCTAAGGGGGGTCGGGAGCAGGCAGGGGGGCACAGAGGAAAAAGTTTGCGCACCCCTGGACAGAATGCTATAGAAATTAAAGGATGTTTTAAAGCAGCAGTCCAAGCTACCACTTTTTTATTTTTTCCCCTTAATATGTGCATCAATACAATCCACACAATGATAAGTAATTATCTAAGTTGCCAATTGATCCGTTCTCCTGTGAACGATCGGCGAATATTAGGCTATGGGGTTCACTAAATGGCTGCAGAGGAGTATTCTGCAGTCAGTGGAATGTATTTGCATATTAATATGACAAAGTTCTGTGGGAAGATTATGTGACCAGACAATCACTAGATACAATTGGTGCAATGGTTGTTATAGAAACAAAAAAATGCTTGTAACATTATAACACATTAAAAATGTTTTTCAGCGTTGTTTTAAAAAAAAATGCTACAAATATTTTCTCATAGTACAGAACTGATTTTTTTTAAACACGTAGGATATTGCTTGGACTGCAGCTTTAAAACCAATTAAAAATGGCATTATGAGTTGAATAATATTCTTTTTTAATGCAGTAAGTATTATCTAATACTACAGAACTGATTTATTTAACAAAAAAACACATTATTTCACATGTTTAGCTGCTTTAATGTTTGTGGAGTCTTCATCAATATAAACCAGAGAGTATTTTGGCACAGAGCATTTCATTAATTTTTTTTTTTAACTTGCGACTGCATAGAAAATAAGGAGCTTGTTTTAAAAGTGCCAGAGAAAAATAAATGCAATTGGATTCCATACAAAGATTGAAAGCAATTCCACCTAGCACCAAAGTAAATGAATGTGTTTCTTATGTTTGCAGGACTTGCTGTGTAGATGTTTGGTAAATATATTTAAAACAATCAAATAAGTATAAAAACTTTTGAATAATTGTAAATGATACTTTCCAAAGAGGATTATTCCAAGCTTGATGTAATACAGTGTGTCAGAAGAACAAAAAAAGCGGAACTGCTGAAAGAAAGCTGGAGTGTCTGTCCAATCGAATTAAACATTCTTTGACAAAGCGCTGCTTGAGGCGCCAAGCGCATTATGGAGTTATCTCCTTCATCGTTACACTTGATGTTTCAATAAATATATTTTTTAATTCTATTGGACAAACACTCCATCTTTCTTTCAGCAGTGCTCTGCTTTTTTTTGTTCTTCTGATCTACTGCATTTACGGCAGGATGCACGCCTCTGACTACATCCTGTGCACGGACTTTCTGTGAGTACAGCGATTACATTTTTCATGTTGAGACATCACATACTGTATGGTATACTATTACTCCTTGAAGATATTTGTCTCTAAAGGGCTCATTTTGTGATACAGAGCATTATTATTGAAACACTGGCCAGTATACCGGGGGTTTGTTGCTACCGCAGCGGGTCCCGGTTTCTAGCTGAGTCAGTTCCCTTTACACGCTCACAACGGTCTTACATCCCTGTGGCAGGGATGTAATTCCATTGTGTACATGTGAAGGGGAGTGACTAAGCCAGAAACCAGGACTTGCTGTGGTCCCGGCCTTACCTTTGGCGGGTCCCAAGGCCCTGCCTCCTGCAGCATCATCATGTCACGGACGGAACGTGACGTTGCATTGTCATGGCGTTGTGTCACCATAACAATGCGACACTTCACAAGGAAGAGTGTTCCACATAAGGTAAGACTCCCCCCCCCCCCCTGCGCTGCAAACACACCCGCTTCTCCCCCCGCTATCTCTTCATACGCACATGCATGCACCACCCTCCCCGTCCCTACCTTAGGGTGAGTAGCAGTGTGGTCATGTGCCTGTTCGGGGACTCGCCAACTCCCTCCAGCTTTCCCCCCTCCTGCCGGACGGAATTTGGATCCTGGCACTGACGGAAGGAGGGAACGCAGGGGCCCCCCTAAGGTGCAGGGCCCAAGGCAACCACCTTGCTCGCCTTGCCCTAAGCCAACCCATAATCATGATTGATTTATCTACTCAACTTATTCATGTACTGGAGGTCATATTATTTTCTTGCTTCACATGAAAAGATAACATACAAATGTAGAAGGTCCCTACTTTAAGCACTCAGCCTCTACTGAATTTTATTATTTTATTTGTATATAGTGAGAGAAAGTAATTTACACACGGCGCATGTTAAAACCTACATCTGCATTCTGGAGAGATGTTAGAAGGGATTTCTATGGGTATGATATTCCCAAAGATGTTCTTATCCCTATATGACCACTGTTTTTTATATACTGATATTTACTACTACATATAAGTGGAGTAAGAAATCCCCTTAATAGGGAGAGTGCCTCTCCGTGATTAAATAAATATAAAATATACCTGGTGTGCAGAGTATGCTGTAGAGTTGTTCTCACTAGCTAGTGGCTACCTCCTGGGGCCCACAACTTTGTTACAGCTTGCTATTATGGACATATTACAGGAGGTTGCCACTAGCTAGTGAGAAACACTCTACAGCAGGGCGGCGCAAACTTTTCCCTGCACCCCCCTGCTGACGGTCTCTTCACTCCCGCATCCCCCCGCCCGCACCCCCACTTACCTCCGCTCTGTCGTCATGACGTCACATGACCTTGTGGCGTCGTTTGACGTTGCGTTGCCATGGCGACGCGGGACGGAAGCTGTCTGAGCCAAGGTAAGAAAAGGCTTACAGAGGTCCTGCAGCTGCCCCGGCACTTAATTTAAGCGCCTTCGGGAAGCGCGCGGGGCCTCTCTAAACCCCGCGCCTCCCCGCAGGCAGTCTCGCGCCCCCCAGTTTGCGCACCGCTGCTCTACAGCATACTCTACACACCAGGTATATTTTATATTTATTTAATCACGGAGAGGCACTCTCATATTATAACACATTGGTATGATTTATCACTAAAGGGGGAAGGATCCAATAGGGTTATCACATATAACATCACAGTGGAGTGTATCAACATCTGCTACTGTGATTATACATCACTATTATTGCTCACTGCAAGCACAATTATTATCATTGCACTGGATATACAGTGGCGGCCGCCTTTACCCTAGTGCGGCCGTAGCAGCGCAACTCTGATAACCGCGGGCAGATGCAGTATGTTTTTTTTTTTTCGGAGTATATTGCGGTATTTTAGCGCTCGTAATATTAGCATTTTATTAGCGCTGTCTGCAATTCTGCAATACCGTCTAAAAACTCGGGGGCGTTCGCAAGCTGTTGTCTTCAAAGTCTAATACTTTAGCAGTTCAACCTACATCAGTACACAGTCTGCGTGTGCGCGCGCAGTAATTGTAAATTTGCATATTTATACATGCATGTGCAGTGCTGTATGTCTCATTTGAAAATTGTTGAAACACATAGGCGTGTACAGTACTGTAACAGTATCACATTTCACATATAAAGCGCTCTCCCCTCGCTCGCCCCCGCACACACACAGGATAATTTACTGCACTACAGTATTTCAACTTCTTATCTTATCTACAGTACAGTACACCTCTCCCACACCATTCCTTTGAATGTGTGTCTTTCTGGTTTCAATCACATTCCTGCTTGATAGCTGATGATAACTGCGCATGCGTCTGTAACTTCGCCACTGCTTGCTTGCGAAGTTCAAGAGTGAGGACCAAAAAATATATATATATTATATATATATTAATAAAAAACAAGAAAATAAAAGTATAAAAGCAGAAACCATAGGCTTCTGTGGGGAAGTAAAAGCATGAAATGTCTAAGTGAAAGAGCAACGCGTTTCGTCCGGAACTGGACTTTCTACAGAGCCTGAGGAAGTCCAGTTCCGGACGAAACGCGTTGCTCTTTCACCTAGACATTTCATAGCACACCACAGAGGAGGCAGAGGTGTAGTTGTAGCTCCCCATCCGGACGCGGAAGGCGAGACCCCCTACTACTATACACCACACCCTCCCCCCTTGCTTTTACTTCCCCACAGAAGCCTATGGTTTCTGCTTTTATACTTTTATTTTCTTGTTTTTTATTAAAGTTAGTTTTTACCCTCCAGACCACAGTGTCTTTTATTTTGTTGCCTAACCCATCTTCAGCTTCAGCAACACGAGGAATAGAAGCACAAAGAAACCGCTAGGAGTGTGTACTCACACTGGCCCGTGTGAGTATTGTGTTGTATATACACTTTGTATTTTTGCCCCCACCCCTCATTTACTATCTGATACCAATTGGGTAAAATCCCTAATGGGCAGAAACAAGATACCAAGATAAGAACACACTCACATTAGCCCGTGTGAGTGCTAAATCCTACCGTTTTATTTCAGTGGTCTATTAATACCCCATCTTCCCCCTCATTGACGTCTCTATATACTTATGACCTAATCCTATCCTCTTTTCTGTTTATATGAGAGGAAATCCCCCTGGAGCGGAGCATTGAACCAACGAAGTAAGCAGTATATACAACAAGAAGAGGAACCCACATCACGGAGAGAAAAGCATCATTGCAAGATCAACTGGACTCCCAAAGAAACCTTGAAGCGACTGAGCTTACACAAGGCCGTGTAAGTTGTATATTATTATTATTTTTACCCCTTTTCCCACACATACACAATTCATGTATGTTCACCCTTCAAAATTGGTTATCAGCCACCTGAGCTAGTACGCTTGCTCAGGGTTTAACCGTTATATTTTATTACTAGATACATTACACTGCCTGTTTCCCACCACTGTGCTCCCCCATCCTTTTTTGTATTCATTGCCTATAAGGGTCCTGGATAGATCCTGCTGGGGTCCTGAGTCACAGGAAGACATCAATTGAAAACCACTCTCAGGCAGTATCATACCCTCCCTTTTTCTCTATATTTCCGTATATTCAACAAGCTCCACAGAGATAGCGCCCGGGTTTCTCTTCAAACAAGAACCAGCTCGTTAGACCGCATGCTGAATGGGTTGTGTGGATATCCACGGGAACTCTACTATGCTGGTAAAGATAGATCTGCTTTTAGAGACCATGCTAAATATGGATCAACGGATGCAGAAGATGTATCGACGGATGGAGAAGATAGAGACTGACATAGCAGGGATACATAATTTGCTCGGTGTTCATGCTCCTGTATTCCCGACGCCGGAGCAGGAGGGTGGCATGGATGTGATGAATGGGACCTTCGACCCCCTTCCAACACCAAGCGCACCCCCTCCACCAGAAGAATTTGTGTACATGTATGCCATTGAGGAGGAGGATAACATGACAACCCCGTCAAGACCACGCCAGGAGACAACACGGCGACCAAGACAGGAGGAAAGCTTCTTCCCAGACAACCTACCCTCGCCCGCCGCCACAAGCACACCCGCTCACAGAAGAACACCTGCTCCCAGAACCCAACCTACATACGCTTGCATCGATACAGTGCCCAACATCATCCTGCGCAAGCTGCCACCGGCACTCAGGGAGAAGATTAGGTGATGAGTGCTGGTTTACCCCAGAAGTATGCCATGTTAATTTTTAAGCACCACGTGTCCTACTTGGTGTACTGCGGGTGGGTCTACAATGTGAACTATGAAGGAAATCGCGAAAAAAGGGCGCTTCCTGAAAATTTAAGAAGGACTATTGTGGAGGAATTGCGGCGCTATTTTTCAATTTCAGATCCTTTAATGAAAATCGTTCGAGACTCCATACAAGGCATCGGCCCTGGAAGGACAATCTGGTGGGGATCGAATTTGCGTGACTGTTCAACTGTTGTTTATTTTTTGTAAATGTTTTTGTAAATGTTTTGACTTTCTGTACTTTGATAAAGGAGATGTTGCGTGTTTTAACTTGTATTAATAAAGAAATGTTTTTACTTACTGTACACAAGACCTGCACAATTCCAGTCCCGAGGGCCGCAAACAGGCCCAGTTTTCAAGGTTATCCTTAAAACCGGGCCTCTTTGCGGCCCTCGAGGACTGGAGTTGTGCAGGCCTGACTGACTGTTCTGTACACCATCCTACTGTAAATGTTTTGACTATATCTACTTTAAAAAAGGAGATGTTGCATTTTTTAAATTATATGAATAAAGATTTTTTTTTAATAACACCATACTGTTGTGCTGTACATGTTTTGACTTTCTGTACTTTAATAAAGGAGATGTTGCGTTTTTTAAATTTTATGAATAAAGAATTTTTTTTTAATAACACCATACTGTTGTGCTGTACATGTTTTGACTTTCTGTACTTGCCTGCTCAGCACTGTGCAGTACATCACAAGAGTATTAAAACAATACATGCTGTACGGGTATAGAATACACATATGTACTGGAATACATGTAGAATAAATGCATACTTTTTATTTTTCGGGTTTATTATACAGTATATATAAAAAAGTATTGTATAAGGTCTGAAAACAACAGCATACTGTTTCAGGTATTCTATCTTAATCAATAACAACGGCCACTAAACTGTAGACTCCGGTACATGTTTTTTTTAATCAGATTCAGCAATGTGCAGGCATTGTAACACAAAGCGATATTATCCATCGAAATCCCTCCATTTGCCGTTTTCCGCATAAGATGACAAAGTTTTATTTTCTGAGGAAAAAAAAGTAAAAGTTTTACTGTAATGGTCAGTCAGTCCCCTAAAGAAGTTGATGTGATGACACGCATATGCGTTTCAAGAAGGTTCCAATGTGCATGCGCCTAGCGTTCCACCAATTGTTCAGTATCTACTGTATAAGCTGCTCAGCCAATGATATTGCTTGCATTGATATTTCAAAAACAGAATTAAATACGGCAACATTACTCATCATAGACTTTGCCAATCAGCTGGCGCCGAGCCACTGCCAGTCCCGTTTTCTTGATCATACACATAGTTGCCAGGTGACAGTGGGACTACTACACCTGTAGTCTGCTGATGAGGCTGGAAATCGCTTAGGTACATGCAAGCTTGCTGGAATCTGTACGCGAAATCCGGCTCAGGCTGCAGGTATCCGGGCGGGGACAGACAGCAAGGGTTGTCAGTCACCAGGTTTTCACTTACAGTCGGACCGTTATTGGAAGCCGGTGCTGGTGCTGGCGCATTGCTTGCTTGCCTGCGACTGACGTTTCTTAGTTGGTTTTAACATAACCTTTCGCGTTTTGAAGTCTCCATGATCATCGATACGGGAAAAACCCGGTGATACACACCAATACCCTCCAATAACATCGGGATCAATACGAAAAAAACACGGATCGATACATAACTTTATCCTTATTGCACGCTTCCACACATGAGCATCTGGTGAAAATTTGTAAAAGTCATAGTTTTCGATAAAATACTGATAAATTTGAACAACTGTTGCCATCTTATCATCTGTTGCATTAATCGCGGCCCATATTAAATAAGCGTATGTTCTGTCGGGTTTTTGAAACACGGACTGCAGTTGTGCACTCATGTCGAGACTCTCAGGACAATAAAACAAGACCAGACACTGTGTGTTTAGTTTTAATATGAAAAGCCTAAATTGATACATTATTGTAACTTCTTCAGTCCCAAGGCCAATTTACAATGGACCACTGTGGTATTCTTTTAAACATCTGGAAGTCGACACATTACTGAAGCGCATGCGCATTACAATTCATGAATATCTGCCATCTGACGGATACGCAAAGAATTGCAACCAATTAAATCCGAACCATTATCAATAAACACATCAACCGCGGGTGTGAATGCGGTATGAATGCGGCATGAACGTGGTGAAGTGCGGTGAAGTGCGTGGCATTCGGAAAAAATCCCGAAACAATTCGGAGATGTTGGAGAATAAAAGGGGCCGCAGCTGTATACCTGCAGCAAGGTATCCTGAAATAAGAACCACCATTTATGTGGATTATATATAGATATGTGACAACCTAATATCACCAAAAGGATACAATATAAGGTGAATTCTAGGCTGCTTAAACAACCCTATTAAGGGGATTTCTTACTCCACTTATATGTAGTAGCCAAAATCAGTATATAAAATACAGTGGTCATATAGGGATAAGAACATCTTTGGGAATATCATACCCATAGAAATCCCTTCTAACATCTCTCCAGATTGCAGATGTAGGTTTTAACATGCGCCGTGTGTTTATTACTTTCTCTCAATATATACAAATAAAATAATAAATTGAGTGCTTAAAGTAGGGACCTTCTACATTTGTATGTTACATTATCCTTTTCCCTCAAAGCCCCCCTCTAGTAATCTAGTAACTACACTTTACAATATTAGCTGAGTGAGGACTACCTTCTCTTTCTCATTTCACATGGAAAGACTTGATTTATTCTATTATATATCCATATTGATTTTTTCAAAGTTTTTTTACTTTAACCACGGATGTTTTGCAGCACTGTTTTTTTCAGAACTCGATCTGGTTTTTTTTCCATTTGTAATAATACAGTGTGTACCAACCGTGGGTCCCAAGAGATTTACAAGGGGCGCGCAGATTGACTGAAGGGATTCACAGATTAGGAAATTCAGAAGATGGCAAACATAAATGAACACATGTAGCGACAAAAAAGGTAGCCAGAGGCAGTTAGAGAAAGAGAAACTAAACAGTTTGCCTATAACAACCCAATATAATATTTTGCTTAATTTTTACTTAGTAAAAAAAAATATGTTTTCAATGGAATTGATTCCATACAAAGATTGAAAGCAATCCCACCTAGCACCAAAGTAAATTAATATTTTCCTTATGTTTGCAGGGCTTGCTGTGTACAGTAGATGGTCGGTAAATACATTTAAAACAATCAAATAAGTATAAGAACTTTTGAATAATTGTAACTGATACTTTCCAAAGAGGATTATCATGGACCTGACCCTAACCGTAGGGTAGACAGAAAATACTGTATGGCATGGCCTGGTCAGGTCAAATTGTTTAGTTCACTTCATTATTTATCTTCTAGATGTATCTATTTATTTTCATTTGTTGCATGGCTGTGGCAGGGGATGTTGCATTCTTTATTTTCAAGTGATCTCACTCTATATACACTTTCCCAGTGAGCGGACAACATGGCAGGACCTTAAAGCAACTTAGCTACCCAATGTGATAGTTTAAATATATTGCATTACATACAGAACATGACTGTCACGGTGGACCAGAACTTATCAACTCTTTTTATATTTTGGGATTCTCGATTGAACACATTAAGGAGGCAAAATAAATTGTGATTTATTTCATTGCTAGACAAACACACGACAACTTCAGAATACACTTGAAACAATACTTACTGGGATGGGAAAACGAAATAAATTGTCCTTTGTGAGAAAGCTCAAGAAATGCAGTCTCAGTTTAAAGTCCCATTGGCTAGATCGCAAGTTGCCAATCTAATAACTTGGCCAAATCAAAGTATTTAGTTAAAGTTCGGAGGAATTCGTTCGGGAGTCACCAGGGCTAACGAATTCCGAAGTTTGGGGTAAATTCTTGGTTTCGATGGTATTAACCCCTTGCTTCTTGGAACCGCTACCGCTGTGCTTGAACGAAGTCCTGCATAAAGCGTAGTCACATCAGGAATCATACCTCGATCACACTGGGGATAGTCCGGCGGGCACAGTTACAGGGTTCTCCAGTCTATCCTTAACATGTACACCCAATCGCCTCCGTGGGAACATTTAACCCACCAATCCTGATCTGCCCGCAGTCTGCAAAGTGGGCAAAAAAGGCTTTCCAGGCTGGAAAGCGCATGTGCTCACTTGACACCTATGCGATTTAGCATACCTGGAATACACCCCTTCCCTGCGACCCTGGTTCTGGAGTTTGTCTCCAAGGTGTTAAGGTTTCATGCTGGGTGCGGGATCTGGCACTTTGCAACATCCCGGCCACTTTCACACCTCTTGTCTCTGAGGCTTTTCATCCCTGCATTCTCCCTAGACATAGAGGCTCCCACTTAGCGGGACCTCTTTGAAATGCAGGAAAGAAAATACCCTCAGCTCATGCACCCTTAGCATATTTGCATGCCAAAGGATTTCTTCCCGGGCTTACAGAAAACAGTTCCTGTCTGTACATTTTAAATTCACTATATTACACACTTTATTAAAACATCATGTTCTGGGTGTACCACAACTGTAATTTTTATATGTATGTGCATGTTGTATTTATTTATACTTGCACACCAAAAATCAGGGAGCTGGGTGCCTCCATTCGCGAGTTAGCCTCCTTAATTGAAATGCTTGCTTGTGGGGAGCCAAGTTCACCTACTTCCCACGTCAATTGACTCACTTCCCACGGCAATAGACTTTCTGCCTTTCAAGTTACGGGGATAACAAGGTACGGATACATTTTATCTGTAAACCACTTCAAATCTAACCGCAAGCCAATTATTCAATTGACTTGTGGTCACGAGGTCGAAGAGATAGAAATGGATACCCATACTTCAAACGGACCTCTAAACTGCAGCCACGCTTCTTCAATCAGCGCTGGCTTCGGCGCTCACAACGCCATCTTGTGCCTCAAAAGAATATAGCACACATTGCATTTACTTCTATTACAGTAGGCAGAGAATAGCCTGCAAATAGGGGTTAAGAAGGCTGGGACAGGGCAAATACAGCAGTGCAGTGCAAATGCTTTTAACCAATTCATTCCCAATGTGAGTTGGGGTTAATCAGTCGGGTATAATACCTTTATTTAGGCCTGATTAACCCTCTCCTCGCCACAATGACAGAGACCAAAAAAGGTATTGCTAAGCATGTATTGTGACCCATTAGTTAAAAAAGAATATCTATAATATGTGTGTATAATCGAGACACTACACTTCTAAGGCTCAATAAGGCAAGACACAAAAACATCCAGAAAAATATGCTTTATCACCATAAACACAAAGCAATGCAATTAATTGATTAAAATCTATAATCTGTGACACATGTATATTGATAGGTGCATAGATTTATAACATGCTACATCCATAAATTAATATCAAGAATTATACCCATAATGCAAATAATGCTACTCCAATCCTCTCAAAGGGAACTGACACCAAGGGTAGAGGAACCAAGGGGGCTGTTTTTTGTACCTTCGGACTAGTTAGCTGGCACTCAGGACATGCCGCACATAACTTAGCAATATCACTATGCATCCCTGGCCAATAGAATCGGGACAAAATATGGTGCAAGATTTTATCCCTACCAAGGTGACCACACCAAGGGACAGTATGGGCTAGGGTGAATACAGATTTAATAAACTTTTAAATTTGTCTGGTGACCTCCCCTGTTTGTGTCTGCCAATTCACTCTATACAGGATATCATTTGACAATTCAAAATGGGGGAATACTATCACCCCCTGTGCATTCAATATCTGCTCATCAATTTTTACCACTTTATCATATTGTCTAGCAAGGACTTTGTCTTCCCTTTGCCTAAGGCGAAAATCAGGGAGGTGTAGGTCTGGTAAATCTCCAGGGCCCATATCCCCCTCCTTCTGGCCATCCCCAGCCATCACTTGTGACTTCTGGCTACTAGTACGGTCACCTTGAGACCCAGATTTCTGCAACCAGTCCTGTTTGTCAGAGCATCTCTGCTTTCGAGTCTTTGGAACCCGGTGTCTACTGGGGAAAAGGTTTGCCGAGAAGGGGAACAGTTTACCTGGGTTCTCCTGAGCCATAGAATATGGCTCCTCGTGAGAGACTGGAGCCATTAGGTCTGAAAAGAAAGGCCAGTCCCGACCGAGCACAACGGGGGCACGAAGCCAAGGAGCAACTCCTACTTCCAGGTAGGCCTCCTGACCTTTAACCTGTAGCCGGATTTTGGCCATCGGATACCGTTTTACATTGCCGTGTATACATTCTATACTCCATGGGGAGTCAAAGGAACACACATTAGGCGGTAACAGTTCCTGGAAGACCAAAGTTTTCCCAGAGCCTGAATCTACAAGGGCCTGGACGGTTTTACCTCCAATCTGGGCTGGAAGTAGCCAGGGCTTGTAATTTTCTCCAGTGAAGGCCGAGGCGACGGTCCTGCTGAAGGAACAATCCATCTGTGGACAGTCCACATGCCGGTGGCCTTGTTCTCCGCATGCGGAATATGGAGAGGGTTCCCTCGCAGGAGGGTGCTGCGGATAGCGCTCCGCTGGACCGGATACTGGAGACCAGGCATCTGGTGGGTCCTGTAAGCGACGTCCTCGGAAGTTCCTCTCATTTGGCGACAAGCCAACATCACGAAGGGGATGAGGGTCTCGGCGGTGCCCGGCATTTTGACTTCTTCCTTGTTGGAAGGACTGCTCCTTTCGTGGCACTTGCCGATTGCGTATGGAGGGGCCGTAGTTTCCCCGTTGTTCCGATCTCCCTCTTTGGGTGTCCGCAAGTGCTGGTGAAGTTGCATTCATCGGGTCCAAGGCACTCACCTGATCCTCGGCCCCAAGGAAGTTCTCAACGAGTCGGACCGCCAAAGCTAGGGTTTCAGCAGCATGGTGTTTTACCCACGAGCATGCGGAAGGGGGTATTATCTGTAGGAATTGTTCCAAAACAACTTGCTCAAAAATTGCCTTCTTAGTGCGCTCCTCGGGTTGTATCCAGCGGTTACACAAGTCCAATAACCGCTGAGCGAGGACCCGGGGTCTCATCTTAGCGGTGTACTTCAGGTTCCTGAACTGCTGCCGGTAGGTCTCTGGGGGTCAGACCTAAGTGATCCAGTATGGCGGCTTTTACTTGTTGGTAGTCGATTGCCTAATCTGCTGGGAGGCCCTGATATGAGGCCTGGGCTTCTCCTATGTGGAGCGGGGCCAAAGCAGTTGCCCAGCGATCTGCAGGCCAGCCCTGAGCTTCGGCAACCCTTTCAATTGTCAGTAGAAAAGCCTCTGGTTTCTCGTTCTGAGCCATTTTTCTCAAGAGGACCGGGGTTATTTTTCGCAAGTTCTGGACTGGCAGACCCCTGGAATTGGGTCAGCAGCCTGGCCATCCGCTCATCCTGTGCTGCCTGCTGCTGGGTTAGGAGCTGGGTTTGCTGCTGCAATAGTATTTGGGCCTGCTCCTGCATTAACAGTCCCTGCTGTCTGGTCTGCTCGCACAGAAACTCTTTTAAAAATTCTTCCATTTTTTTTTATCATTTTTTTTTGTGCAACTGCAAGGGCCTCTCAACATCCCGGAACTTCTGACACCATATGTTGCAGAGTACAAGCAACCTACACATAGGTCTGCCAGGCATATGGCTGTGGCTTTTATTCACCCTGTCATAGGAGGGTTCTGTTCACGGACAAGCCGGGCATAACCCATATCACAGATCATCCTGTACTCACCGGTGATCTGCGTCCTCTGCATAAGCATGCCTATCACATATCAGCAGAGGTTAAGGGCAGTGGAAGAAATGCTGGCCCTAGGGGTAATTCTACCATCCCCGAGCCCTTGGGCTTGTCCTGGTACCTAAGAAGGACAGAACCAACCGGTTCTGTGTGGACTACCGGCAGCTCAAAGTAGGGACGGTGCCAGATGCTTATCCCATGCCCCGTATGGACGAGTTATTAGATGAACTCGCGGGGGCAAAGTATCTGACCACGATGGATCTCAGTAAGGGGTACTGGAAGATCCCGTTGACCCGGGAGGTGAGAGAGAAGTCAGCCTTCATCACCCCGAGTGGCCTCTATGAGTTCTTAGTGATGCCATTTGGGATGAGGAATGCCCCGGCTACCTTTCAGCACCTGGTCAACCGATTACTGGAAGGGATGCAGGGGTTTGCGAGGGCATACCTGGACAACATTGCGGTCTTCAGTAACTCCTGGGACAGTCACTTAGTGCATATAGCTGCGGTGCTTGCTAGGATTTGGGTATGCAGGGCTCACTTTAAAACCCAACAAGTGTCTCGTGGGGATAGCAGAAGTCTTTACCTGGGGCACAGAGTGGGGGGCGGGCATCTTAAACCGGAGCCGGCCAAAGTGGAAGCCATAGTGCAGTGGCCTGTTCCCAAAACTAAAAGGCAAGTCATGGCATTTCTAGGCACCGCAGGCTACTATCACAAGTTCGTTCCCCAGTACAGCACCATGGCCAAACCCTTGACGGACTTAACTCTGAAGCGACTGTCTGCGCTGGTCATCTGGTCTCCCGCCTGTGCGGTTGCGTTCCAGGCTCTAAAGACTGCCCTGGCCAATGGCCCGATACAGGCTGCCCCAGACTATGCCAAGACGTTCTTGGTGCAGACCGATGCCTCGGCGCAGTACTCAGCCAGGTCGGGGAGGACGGCAGTAAACACCTCGTGGTATATCTGAATTGCAAACTATTACCCAGAGAAGTGGCTTATGCCACCATTGAAAAAGAATGTTTGGCGATCGTGTGGACCCTACGCAAGCTACAGCCCTACCCATTCACCGTGGTCACAGACCGCAACACCTTGAGTTGGCTGCAGAGGGTGTCGGGTGAGAATGCTAAACTGCTACGTTGGAGTCTAACTTTGCAAGAGTTTGATTTCACTATACAGCATAAAAAGGGCAGTGAACATGGCATTGCCGATGGCCTATCCCGACAGGACAGTCCATGTGAACATTTTTACCTCAAGAGTTGACAACCACCGGACGAAGTGGCCGGGGCACAATCTGCACTCTGAGTTAGGGAAGGTGTGATGATCAGGGGTAATCTGGCCTGTAATAAAGGGGTTATACCCGGCTAGTTACCCCTAATTCATTTGGGGGAGAGAAAGGGTTTAAGTATTATGTACTATGTATGTGTATTCCAAAGCACTTTTATTCACTGTGAATTCAATTCCCAAGTCTAGCTAAGCAGGCAAATGAGGTAAAGTGTAAATCATGACACGGTGTAATATGGCATGTGCTGTTGTTCATCTGAGGATGTATTTACCTAATTTTAAGACCTGCTAAGGAACAGATGATTGTTATTATGTCCTGATATGTAAAACCATAGAATTCAAAGAGGGTGTACTTTCTTTTTCACACCACTGTAGATAAATCTGAACCAGCATATCATATGGTTAGAATACTCTCATAATTTGTCAGACAAAGGTTTGCGTAGGAAGGGGCCATGTTCTTCCCTATGGCTTAGTTTTAATTGTATATATAAAATAGTTCTCAAACTGGAAGTATTTTTTAGTCAAAACAATTCTAAAAAGTTCCATAGTGCGGGTGTGACGGTGAAGGGGTAACCAAGCCATTAATGAAGGTATTTGGCCCGGCTGGGTGCCCCTGACCAATATTGGGGAATTGTGAGTGTCAGCTCTTCAACCCAATTGTGGCATTTTACTGCATGTGTAATAAAGATATGTGTGGGTATTTACTGTTCCAGGGGTGCTAACCAGCAGAGATGTGCTAGGCGTGACTTTCAGGGGTGATTTAATGGTAAAATGTTGTCAAGGTGTGTTTGGGTAGAAGGGGCCAATGTTGCGGGTAGCCAGAAACATGCACTCAGGAATCTCCCCAGATTCCTGAGGACATGAGGAACACAGACAACCGGATAAAATCCTCCCTAGACAGCAGTTTGCAGCTCATCGCCAAATCTCCCTGCTTCAGCACAATTCAGGGCAGTAAGACCGGGCAGGGAACTGGGTTACATTACAGGTCCCG
This sequence comes from Ascaphus truei, assembly GCF_040206685.1. NCBI lineage: Eukaryota > Metazoa > Chordata > Amphibia > Anura > Ascaphidae > Ascaphus > Ascaphus truei. The sequence goes on along the minus strand of NC_134487.1, from coordinate 210,309,881 downwards.
GGGTATGCCCAAATCCCAGAACCCAGTGAGGAGTTCCGTACCTCTCTCACCAGATATAAGGTGAAGAGAGTTATATGGGTTTCTAAGTTAACATGTAGAGTGTCAGCTCTGCAGCCCGGTATTGGCTGCAGTGCTGGAAATGTATTATAATGGTCTGTGTGTGTCCCGCTAGGTATAAGGGGACCACAACAATGCCGGGAATGAAACTGTATAAGTATTGTAACCAGTAATGTGTCCATTATGATACATTGTATCAGTGTTTCCCCACAAACCGCAGAAAGGAAAAAAGGTTTTAAAACAAGGCAGCTTGCTGCATAGCATATAAGCAGCAAGCTAACTTTGGATAGGAATGTCCGAGTGCTCTGATTTTTGCTATGCGGAGGTGTGACAGGGTGAAGTCAACCCCTATCAGTTATGCCTGGGAAACATATGTCTGAGTGCTTCATCCAGCACTCAGAAGGTTAACTCAGGAGGAAGCTAGGTAATCAGGAGGTAAGCTGACACCTGTTAACCAGCTAGGTATAAAAGGATGTTGTTACTGGCAGTAGCTGGCTGCCTTAGACCTGAGAACTCTGCTATGTGAGCTGCTAGCCAGACGGATTCACCAAACTAACTACTTCAACCAAAGTAAGACTTGTTCATTTGTTTTCCTGACTGCTTAAAATACACTTACGGTTTGGTAAATGGTTTAGCCAGCCAGCCTGCTAGATAGGCCTGGAGTGTTAGTCAGTTCTCCCAATGTGGAGCAGGATTTGTTTTTGTTTAAAGGGACAGTGTACCCACATGTTATAGAAAAGATAGTCCCGTGGGGTCCAATGACAGAGCACAGCTGTAGAAGAATGGGGGCTACAAACCAGTAAAAACTATTTAAAAAACTTTATTTGGTGGTCAGTGAGGAGTGCAGGGCTACTCCTCACTGACCGAGAGTAGCCCTGCACTCCTCACTGACCAAGAGTAGCCCTGCACTCCTCACTGACCACCAAATAAAGTCTTTTAAATAGTTTTTACTGGTTTGTAGCCCCCATTCTTCTACAGCTGAGCTCCGTCATTGGACCCCACGGGACTATATTTTCTATGCACACATCGGCGTGATGCACGCAACAGGCAAAGGTTGAGCTGCTACACGAGTGAGTCCTCATCTGTTTACTCCAGGACTGCTCATTATGGTATGTACAGCTTGTTTTACTAGGAGCTTTAGCATGACCTTTATGGTATATATTTAGATCTGCTATTACCTCTATAGTATTAACTCTTATACTGCTATACCTATACAGGTTCATTGAGTCTCACGTAGCTTTTATTATAGCTCTGTCATCTTTGCCCAGTATCATTGCTCTCTGGATTATATATATATATGTTCCACTTTGCGGCTGAGCCCTGAATACTGGGATCATATCCCTTAAACATTGTACCCACATGTTATGTTATGCTGTGGAGAAATAAAGCCACTGAACGTTTTCATTTATCCTGAAACTACACGTGTGGACTGTTCCCTGAACTCGGCTACAGGCCGTCCTGCCACAGGTGGTGTCAGAAGTGGGACGTCGGACGGCCCCTGTATCTGAACGGCCACACAAAAAAAAATGGTGACAATTTTTTCTCAGTTCCTTGAGCAACAGCTCCAGCTAGCAGAAAAGCAAGCTGAGCGACAAGCCCAGCAAGATGAGCGACAAGCCCAGCAAGATGAGCAACAGGCCCGGCAAGAGGAAAAGCTACTCCAACTTCTGGCCGAAGGCCCAGCCACAGTCAGACCAGAGATTCCAAATAACCCACCGGTGATGCTGCCTAAAATGAAGTCAACCGAAGACCCAGAGGCATTTCTCCTCACTTTTGAAAGGGTAGCCACGGCCCATGACTGGACAGTTGATCGCTGGGTAACGACTCTGGCTCCACTCCTCATAGGAGAAGCTCAGGCAGTCTACCAGGCTCTTCCAGCAGACGAGGCCATGGACTATCAGCAACTAAAGGCTGCTATTCTGGATCGCCTAGGCCTCACTCCAGAGACCTACCGACAGCGGTTCCGGACCGTCAAATATGCAAACAGAGACCGACCCCGGGTCGTAGCCCACTGCTTAGTAGACTTATGTACCAGGTGGATACAACCGGAGAAGCATACCAAGGCAGAGATCCTTGAACAGTTTGTGCTCAAGCAGTTCATACAGATACTGCCCCCCTCCTCCCGCTCCTGGGTAAAAAGACACGCTGCATTTTCTCTGGATTCAGCGGTCCGCTTGGTGGAAAACTTCCTTGGCGACGACACCCAACAGGATAGCTGGGAACGGTCCATGCAAGCACCAGTTGCTTCCGGTGATGCCAGAGGCAGGAGAGCAGACAATCGAGGGGTCTACAACCCGCCAGCTCGGGAGATCCAGTCAACCCGATCGGAAGACCCTTTCCCATCTCGGAGGGTTCCTGGTACAAACTCCCGCAGAGACGCCTATCCCGGGTCCGAGGCCATTGGATCACTCAAGGGAGGCCGCCACCCACAGTATTCCCCGAGAACCTGGACTCCCGTCACCCATCCGGTGGAGAGGATACCACCACCAACCAGAAGAGAGGTTCCCATCCAACAGCGGAGAGGTCCAAACACCGAGCCCTGTCGAGAGCTTCCGCTGACGACTGAGTTTGCGGACTCCGGAGATGATGAGATGGACTGTTCATATGGCAGAACCACTGCCACAGCTTCTCTCCGAGGGGACCACAATCCATGGTTAGTACCAGCATCTCTGGAGGGGAAAATAGTAAAAGCCATGCTGGACTCGGGATCTGGAAAAACCCTGATCCTAGAGGGCCTAATTCCAAGCAACAGACTATCCTATGACTCTCCGTGGAATATCGAGTGTATCCATGGGGATACAAAGAGATACCCGACGGCGAACATTCTACTGCGTATCAAGGATCAAGAGGCTAGCCTGCTAGTGGGAGTTGCTACTTGCTCATGTTCTACTTGGCTGAGACAGGCCCTACTTTGAAACATTGTTGGCCCCTACTCCTACGGAGCCTACTTCTCTGGTACCGGAGAAGCCCGGAGACTTGTTTCCTTTTTCCCCAGAGATTTTTTCCCCGTAGACACCACGTCCCAAAGACACGTAAACAGAGACGTGCGGAAAAAGAGGACTGGTTAAGAAAGGCTGGGACTCTTGGTAACATTAGTCAGCCCAAAGGACTGCAGGTCATGGCCGGAGATGACCAGGGTGGGGAACCGATAGATACAGGAATTTTGCCAGACCTGGATCTTCCTGACTTCTGTCAGAGGCAGTGGGAAGACCCATCTCTGGCTAGACAATATGAGAAGGTGGTACAGGTCAACAACAAGATAATGGATGAACAAGGTGTAAGAGTGTTTCCACATTTTGAACTATTGAATGACATCCTATATCATGTGAATAAGGTTACACAAACAGGGGAGGTCATTCGACAGATGCTAGTCCCTAAAGGGTTGATTAAAACAGTGTTCACCCTAGCCCATACTCTCCCATGGGGTGGTCATTTGGGCAGGGATCAGACCACGGACCGCATCTCGTCCCGGTTTTACTGGCCAGGCATACATGGTGACATCATGAAACTATGTGAGACATGTCCTGAATGCCAGTTAACTCGCCAAAAAGGACAGAAGCCGGCTCCCTTGGTCCCTCTGCCCTAGGTAGCCATCCCATTCGAGAGAATTGGGGTAGATCTGGTCGGACCTTTAGAACCCTCTGCGAAGGGACATAAATTTATACTCGTTGTTATAGATTATGCCACCAGATATCCTGAGGCCTTCCCGCTGAGATCAGCCACTGCTAAACAGGTTGCTCACAGGCTGTTAGAACTGTTCTCTAGCGTAGGACTTCCCCAAGTAATGTTAACTGACCAGGGAACAAATTTCATGGCAAAATTAATGCAGGATGTCCTGAAGTTATTGGAGGTAAAATCCGTCCGGACCTCAGTCTACCATCCTTAGACTGATGGATTGGTAGAGAGGTTTAACCGTACTTTAAAAACCATGCTTAGGAAGTTTGTGGACCCTGAAAAGCGAGCTTGGGATGAACTTCTCCCTTTCCTATTGTTTGCGGTACGAGAAGTTCCCCAATCATTCACAGGTTTCTCCCCATTTGAGCTCCTATATGAACGCCAACCTCGGGGTATTCTCGACCTACTGAAGGAATCCTGGGAGGAGGAGCCCTCCCCCTCCAAGAATACCCTTCAGTATGTAATAGACCTTAGAAACCGCCTGGACATGATAGGTCGGTTTGCTAAGGAAAACCTCAAATCTGCTCAAGAACGTCAAGAGAGGCAGTACAACCAAAATGCCCGCTTGAGGGTCTTCCAACCTGGGGACCAAGTGATGCTATTACTACCGACATCAGAGAGTAAACTCCTTGCAAAGTGGCAGGGTCCTTTCCAAGTTCTCCGCCGCACCGGGAGGTGAACTATGAGATCTCTCAACCAGGGTCCAGGAAGGGTAAACAAATCTACCATGTAAACCTCCTGAAACCCTGGAAAATGATGAGATCGCTGTTCATCCACCCTCGGGAAGGAGAGACGGATTTGGGTCCACAGCCTCCAAAGGGTAGTACATACAATGACCATCAAGTTCCCATGGGAGGGCAGTTAACAATGGAACAAAGGTCAGACCTACTAGAATTATGTGACCAGTTCCCAGATGTTTTTTCTGAGCTGCCAGGGCAGACTGATTTAGTGTCCCATAGGATTGAGACAGAACCTGGCGTAAAAGTACGGTCCCGTCCCTATAGATTGCCAGAGGGCCGAAAAGACCTGGTAGAGAGGGAGATAATAGACATGTTGGAATTGGACTGAGGAGGAAATTGATTTCAGGTTTACTACCAAAACAGGCTCTAAAAAGGATCCCTCTGGGCTGGAGGAGGAGAAAGGAAGCAGCCTCAAAATGAAACCAAGAGTCATATTTTCTAAATATGATGTTCTATATTTAGCCACCGCTAGTCAAAGCAAAGCGAATGGTGTAGTCCTATAGTGTTGGTCCCTAAACCAGATGGGAAGGTGAGGTTTTGCATGGATCTGCGAAAGGTAAATGCTGTATCCAGATTTGATGCATACCCAATGCCTAGGGTGGATGAATTGCTTGACTCTCTTGGTAAAGCAGAGTATATCTCCACCCTTGATCTCACGAAAGGATATTGGCAGATACCTCTAGCGGAAGAATCCAAATGCAAAACTGCCTTCGCCACCCCTCTCGGTTTATACCAATTCGTCACTATGCCATTTGGGTTACATGGGGCTCCAGCCACGTTCCAAAGGTTAATGGACAAGGTACTACGACCCCATAGGACATATGCCGCGGCCTACTTGGATGACATTGTCATCTACAGCAGACAAAGCAGTCACATATAAAAAGGTTAAGGGCAGTCCTAACGTCCTTAAGAGAAGCAGGGCTCGGGGGCGTGTCCAGGACGCCAGAGAAGATGGACGTGTGAGAGCTGAGCTCCGCCGACCCTCGCGTATAAACCATCAAATAAACGCCCTTCACCCCAACCCCCGACCCCAAAAAACTTATCTCCTAGCAAGCTAAAAGCCCCGCAATGGCCTCTAAACAAAAAGCGCCGCCCGGCGAGGGAGCTAAAAATTTCTTTTCGCCGTCTCAACGGAGCTCGGATCTCACCCCGAGAATCCAAGATGGCGCCGGACCAGCGAACACACGAGGCCCCAAGCAGCAGGCCGCAACCAGAGACCAAGGGGAGCAAGCACAAAGCCCGGAGGCAACACTCAGCAGGGCATTTATGCAGGAACTGATGACAGGCATGTTAGATAAACTGCACATTTCAATACAAAAGGACCTGAAGGCCGCAGTAACAGAATTGCGGCAAGATATTACAGGCCTCACTGAACGGACGACAGCGCTAGAAACAAAAATGGAAGAGTCACTCCAGGCACAAACAGCCGCAGATGATGAAATCTTCCGGCTTGGAATGGAAATTAGCTGTTTGAAAGACAACCTCGAGGATCAGGAGAACCGCGAGAGAAGGCAGAACCTGAGGATCCGCGGAATACCAGAGGCGATCCAATCAGAACAACTACAGCCGTATCTCCTAGGACTCTTCTCCTCACTGTGTGAGGACCTAAATAATAAGGACTTTGAAATGGACAGAGCCCATCGCGCCCTCGGGCCAAGATCGGATGACCCAAACAAAACCAGGGACATTATAGTCCGATTACATCATTATACCACTAAAGAGAAGCTAATGGCAGCCTGCAGGAAAAAGGATCCGCTTACATACCAGGATGACCACCTGCAAATCTATAATGATTTAGCAAGACAGACGATCAACAAACGGATGGAACTAAAACCACTGACCGTACTCCTCAGAGACAACGGGATTAAGTACAAATGGGGATTCCCATTTAAATGAATAGTCATCAGAAATGGGAAGACACATGTCGTCAGACACCCTGCAGAGATGTCCAGACTGGCGAAAGCAGTGGGCTTGTCCCCCCCTCCATCATGGAATTCCGACCCACCCAACTCTCAAGGACCGGAGAGCGAGGGTCTCTTGGTGCGGGCCTCAGAACGCCTCGCAGGACAAAAACAAAGGAAATAAAAACGCAAACTTTTTGTCCCCAGTTCTAGCGTCAAAGTGTCACACAAGCACCCCAAGAAGATCCAGCAAGATGCCTATCCACAAGACACGACTCCTATGCAGCCTGTTGTAACGAGGACAACACGGAACAGGACAGAGGGAGAAAACACACCTACCTGCTGCAGCAGACATCGGAGGCCGCCTGCCATACCGGAGTGACCACCACGAAGCACGGCCCACCCGCCCCAGAGGAGCCAGCCGACAACACCGACGCCAAGCTTCCATCCAGTTTCACAGGAGAGCGGCCTCTCTTTTGGGAGGGGGGGGATCACTGTTGAGGGAGGGGGGAGGTGTTGGAGACTCACCTAAGGAGCGGTGATCGATAAGGGACCCCATGGCCCCCTCTGCCCCTGCCCCCCCCTCCTCCATCACCCCACGTGTAGCTGCAGCAGTCGACTCGAGACAAATAGACCTAAGAAAGGCTGTCAAACCTGTCCACGCCAGGTATGAGATCGGTCCCTCCGAAAATGTAAGTACGTTACCTATATAAACATGGCATCTGCGGTCCTTGGAACAGTCCCACATGCACAAGCAGTTTCTGAATCCTCAGAGCCCCTAAAAACAACAAACGCTAATAAACTGTGTGCAAGGACTGGAAAAAAAAAAGAGCGCGGAAGTGACACTAGCTATCCCCATCCCTAAAAGTTTAAAGTTGTTAGGAGTTTATAAGAATGCACCCCCTTCCCTACCCCCACCCCTCCCCCCCTGTCCCCATCCTCACCTAGCCCCCTATATTCCCCTCTCCCCCCTCCCCCCCGCCACCTATAACCCCCCCCCCGCCACCTATAACCCCCCCCCTTCCCTGCCCCCTTACTCCCTCGCCCCCTCCCTATCCCCCTCTTACTAACCTGCACGGAAACGCTGCAAGAACCACTGAACTCAGAGCTTGTCTCCTATACCAACCGGTAAACGGAGGACATAGATGAAATAAATGATCTAATGTAGGAACTACACGAGACAAACACACCCATTACGGGCTACGTAATACCTGACAACAAAAAAAACGCATTAATGTATGTATAATATGTGTTAGAATTCATGTACCCGCAATGTTGACACAAACGAACGCACCGCCTGGCACCTGCCCAAACGGGAGAACCCGCCACCACTCCCCTCCCGCTCCCCTCCCCCCCCACCCCCTCCTCTCCCCCCTAAGCTCCCCCCCACCTCCGCTTCCCCCCCACCTCCCCCATCCCACCCAGTGGAGTCATCCCCCCCTTCTTCCTCCCCCCCTTCTTCCCTCCCCCCCCGCGCTCCCCCCCACATGCTCCCCCCCCTCTCCAACCTTTCTCGGTAGCACTCCCAGGTTCTCCACCACATTAACTGGTAAACCGAGAACAGAAATAAAGTATATAGCCTAATGTAGGGACTGTATGTGACCAAGATACCCACCATGAAATATGTAATGTCGGTTGAAAATCACAATGCCAAATGTATAACATATGTAGGAACTTATGTACCCAAAATGAGGTAACGAACACATGCACTACCCGAAACCCACCCAGACGGGAGACCCCCCCCTTCTCCTCCCCGCCTCCCCCCTCCACCCTGCGGAGACATTCCCCTTCCTCCCCCCCTCTTCCTCCCCCCCAATCCCCCTCTCACCAAACCACACGGCAACGATCTCAGGGATACTGTGCCCGAAGTCTCACCACCAAACTGATGAGCAAAATGAGAGAGCCAGACGCCGACATCACATGATGTAACCTGAAAGCTAAATGAGAGGGAAAAAACACAACCACTAAGCAGCATGTAATCCCGTGTAACAAATGTAATAATGAATGTAAAATATGCTCCGCTCTCCATATACCCACAAGAGGTGTAGCAAATGTAAACACCGGTCGATATCTGACCAACCAAGGGATCCGGCCTCATTAATGCATGTATAATATGTGTTAGATTCCATGTACCCAAGAACACCCAGAAAAAACATAAACATAAAAAACATAGTGTAATATGTAGATGAATGTAAATCAGAAATCAGGATCAGCTTGGCTCTTGTGGCGTGCCTACTTACAAGAAGTAAGATCAAAACCAGCGTTTGTATGGTTAAAGGTGGAGATGTGATCTCTAATTCTTGAGTTCGTTGGCTGCAGCAATTATTGCTGAAGTGCACAAGGTGGTGTGTCTGCCGGGGCTTTATCCCTCACAGTTCATCAGCCGCATTCATACAGAGAGAAGAGGAGAACATAGTGTTTTACCAGGTAAACAACACAGACTTTATCGTTGTATCATAAAGATATGTACTCACAATAAAACATGTGAACGCAGTCACATAACGGTTTCTTTAGGGCAACAGCAGAACGGCTCGGCAGATGGAAAAAGTCCTCCACTTCACGATAGATTCCCCTTCTCGAGGGTGCCCCCTTGTCCGGTGCCGGTGGATGGCGTCTGACGTCACTTCCTGGCCTGGAGGTGACGACTTCCGGTAGAGAAGGGAAAATCGAGGGAATTGGAGGAGTCGCCGGACCGCAGCAGTGCCTCTAGGATAGGAGCAGGTTCTCAGGCAGTGAGAGTGATCTGCTTCCTTCCAGCTGGCTCAACGCGTTTCACTGCATCCGCAGCTTCCTCAGGAGCAATTAGTGTGTCCCATAGTGGGTGTTTACTTAAATAGCGTCCTCAATAAAGACACTAATTGGAAAATTACAATCAAAATAAATTAAATAAATTACACACAGTTTCTCCCATGTGGGTACATAATACTGTGGTCAAAAATAACGGCGCACAATTATATATATTCATTTTATTCACTTAAAACATAAAAAAGATAAAAAAGGTTAATAAGAAACAATGTTAAAAATCTATAAATTTGAGTCTGGATTGGACTAATAAATGGCTAACACAGCATATAAACTCGGATTAAAATAATCAATAGAGGAGGTCCACATAAAAGATATATAAATGAAACAGGAACAAAAATGGGGGAGAGAGAGAGAACATATATTAGTGATGAAGATGATACATTTGAATTTAGATGACAGCATATTAATTTTAAAATTAATAAAATTTAATTAAATAGTATATATAATGAGTCAATTTAAAGTGCAAGTGTAGAACTTAGAGGAAAGGTGCAATTTCAAAATCCACATTTAGACCATTTGGTGTCAGTGTATTGAGTTTATGTACCCAGTACATTTCTCTTCTACTAAGATCTAATTTTCTGTCCCTTCCTCTCCAATGTTGTGCTACATGTTCGATTGCGGTAAATTTCAAGCCTTCTGTGTTGGAATTGTGGAATATAGAAAATTGCTTAGAAACATTGTGGGACTGTACACTTCGTCTGATATTGCTCAGGTGTTCTATGATGCGTGTCTTAATCGCTCTTGTTGTTTTGCCCACGTATTGTAGCCCACATGGGCACTCAAGGAGGTAAATAATGTAATTTGAGGTACAATTCATATATTGTTTTATCTTATATTCTTCATGTTTATTATTACTCTTAAATTTCTTTTTGTCCTGATTTTTGTATCCGCAGGCTTTGCAGGAACTACACCCATAGAACCCTTCCAGTTTTTGGAGCCATCCATCTTTATTTGTTTCCAGTTTTTTTAAAGCACTTGGAGCTATCATTCCCTTCAGGTTTTTTGCCTTCTTGAAAATAACCTTCGGGTACTGTGGCAAATTATCTTTTAGAATAGGATCATTTAATAAAATATGCCAATGTTTATTGATTATTTTCTTGATGTTAATTGACTCTTTATTAAAAGAAGTTAAAAATGCTGTGTCGAATTTGGTCTTGAGAGTTTCATCTTTATTTTTAGGTACTATTAAATCCTGTCTATTTAGACAGTTAGCTTTTTCGAATGCCACATCTAGGAGGTCTGACTTGTAATGTTTCTCAACGAAACGTTCTTTCAGAGTGTTACATTGGTCATTGAATACTGTTGTGTCAGTGCAGTTACGGCGCATCCTCCTAAACTGATTATATGGGACATTGTCCATCCATATATTCTGATGGCAAATTGTACGCAATATATAGTTGTTACTCTCCACTTCTTTGAAGTAGGACCGAGTTTTTAAAGTGCCATTCTCTATATAAATGTTAAGGTCAAGATAATTAAGAGAGGTTTTGCTCGTAACTGAAGTAAATTTCAAGTTATAACTGTTTATGTTTAGACTTGATAAAAAGGAGTCTAAACTCTCCTATTTGAAAGATACAACGGAGGTGCTGTATCTGTTAGAAAATATCACTAGTTATACACTGCCTAAGGTCCACAAATGTATGCAACAACCTCCCGGAAGACCGATTATCTCCGGCATTAATTCGTTAACGTCGAACTTGTCGGCATATATTGATACCTTTCTCCAGAGCCATGTTAAAAATCTTAAATCATATTTGAAAGATACAACGGAGGTGCTGTATCTGTTAGAAAATATCACTTGGAATGAGAAGTATATTATGGCCACTATAGATGGCCAGACGCCGACATCACATGGTGTAACCAGAAAGCTAAATGAGAGGGGAAAAACACAACCACTAAGCAGCATGTAACCCCGTGTAACAAATGTAATAATGAATGTACAATATGCTCCGATCTTCATGTACCCACAAAAGGTGTAGCAAATGTGAACACCGGTCGATATCCGACCAACCAAGGATTCCGACTTCCCTCCCCCCCCACCCCTGCTCCCCCCCCCTCCTCCCCCCCCCACTCCCTCCCCATCTTTCCAACTTCCTAACCCCCTCTCGCTGCACTACCCTCCCCCTTCCCCCTCTCCACCCTCCCTCCCCCACAGAACCCTCCCCCCCCTCTCCACCACCCCCCCTCCCCCGCCCCTTGTGATAGGAGGATACCCAACAATAGAACGAAACAGTCTAACCAGAAAGGGGATAAATCCTACAACTGACCTGACAAGACATCACACATTATGTACATCCCCACCCACCCCCACTGGACTATACCCCAAGTAAGACACCAATCTTGCTAAGAGATCCCCCTCCCCCCAGGACCTCCCTGTTGCACTCCGGCCTCGGGCTCCGGACCCACCCCAGAAAGGGCAAGTTTGCCCAAATGCCGGTCACTGCAAGACCCGGCAATACCACATTAGGACCTGCAAAAGGCCTAATCCTACTATTTCTCCATCTGCTGACCCTGTCCCAGCAGATCTACTCCCCCCCCCTCCCCCTCTCCCCTGCCCCCCCCTCTCCTTGGCAGTTCAAATGTAAGCCTCAAAAGACTAACAGGGAAGTAACACCCTCCACCCAACAAGTACACAGATTAAAGTATATCATACCCCCAAGAAATAGAAGCAAGGTCTCCACTAGTGGGAAAGGCGAGACCCCGAGTCCCCAAACCACAAAAAAAAAAATGACAACTACAGCCCCTATTAAAGTGCGTTCACTAAACGTCAAAGGACTACAACAAGAAGCGGAGATTAGCTCTCCAGGACATGAAAAAATCAGGGGGGGACATTATATTCTTACAGGAGACACACTTCACATCCCAAGACCCCCCAAATTTATTCAAAAAAATGTTCCCAACAAGCTTTTTTGCTTCATTTAGTAGTAAGAAGAGGGGTGTGGCTATCCTAATCAGACAAGGCACCCCATTCAACCATGTCAAAACAACAGTGGACCCAGAGGGTAGATTCCTTGTGGTATATGGCTCCCTAGTGGGCTCGACAATTGCCCTGATTAATGTATACGCCCCAAACGAAAACCAAACAGAATTTCTCCAATCTGTTCTTGAGGGTGTAGACCCGGGATATCTATCATCGATGATAGTAGGGGGAGACCTAAATATGGTCTTAAACCCTACCGAGGATAGATCAACCACAATGGGTCCCCCCCGCACAACCTGCTCCCAAATCAAGGGGAAAAGGTTTAGGGGAATTCTAAACGAGTTCTCACTAGTGGATGTTTGGAGATCCCAACATCAAGGCCAGAGAGACTATACCTTTTACTCAGCACCTCACCAGACTTACTCTCGAATAGACTATTTCCTGACCACAAAAAATGTGATGGCGGCAGCCATTGGCTCAATCACCTGGTCCGATCACGCCCCAATCACCTTGACACTGTCAATTCCCTTTGAAAAAACAACAAACTATTCCTGGAGACTGAATGACTCCCTATTAAACCACCCGGAGATAGAAAGAGAAATTAGAATCTCACTTAAGGACTATTTCTTTTTCAACGCAGGAACAGTCTCCTCTCCAGCAATCCTATGGGAAGCCCATAAGGCAAACATAAGAGGGAAATTTATCTCCATCGCCTCCCATAGGAAAAAAGCCCGCCTAACACAAATCAAAGAACTTACAGATAGCATCAAAACAATAGAACAAGTCCATAAGGCTAACCCCACAAAAAAAATATATAAAACGCTGGTAACAGCTAGAACAAAACTTAGGCAGATTCAGCTGGAGGATGTTGAAAAGGCCCTCAAATGGACAAATCAACTCTATTACGATAAGGGAAACAAGGCTGACAGACTCTTAGCAAGTAAACTAAGAGGGGTACAAAAAAGATCCCAAATAACAGCTATCAAGAGTAAGTCTGGTGAGATACAATATAGTGACAACAAAATAGCAGCGGAATTTACAAAATACTATACCGAACTATATAACTTAAGATCTAAAAACGGCCGCCCCACACCAATAGCCGTAGAAGCCATAACACAATACCTGAACAAATGTCAACTCCCCACTTTAACAGAGGAGGAAAACACAGTCCTCAATGCTGAGATTACAAAAGAGGAACTGGAAGAGGCGGTCAAATCATTAAAGATCACTAAGTCTCCTGGCCCTGACGGTTTCACCAATGTCTACTACAAGAGATTCTTGCCCACACTATCTAAGCATCTTCTAAAAACATTCAACTACTTCATGGGAAGGGAACCAAATTCCCACGTCAATGTCTCTAGCCAATCTGGCCATTATACATAAGGAAGGCAGAGACCCGATGCAGTGTGGAAGCTATCGTCCAATCTCCCTCCTCAACAGTGATCTCAAACGATATAGTAAAATATTAGCAAACAGATTAAATCCCATCTTACCGAGACTAATTAATATCGATCAAGTCGGATTTGTTGCGGGCAGACAAGCCTCAGATAACACTCGGAAGATAATCAACATCATTGAACATGTACACCTCACAGGGACCAAAGCACTTTTGTTAAGCCTAGATGCAGAGAAGGTGTTCGATAGAATAAACTGGCAATTCCTGGACCAAACTATGAGCAAATTCGGCTTTAAAGACGCATACCTAGAGGGTGTCCGTAGACTATACCAAAACCCATCAGCAACGGTAAAACTACCAGGGGGCAATAACCAGAGATTCGAGATAACAAATGGAACTCGACAGGGATGCCCCTTATCTCCTCTCCTCTTTGCATTAACCATAGAACCGCTGGCATCAGCAATACGACTCAATAGAGACATCCAAGGAATAGAAATTGGACACAGGCAGCACAAAATATCCCTATTCGCTGATGATGTCATCTTAACCCTTTCCAAACCTCAAATCTCCCTACCCAACCTCCAAAAAGAACTCCGGGACTTTGGAAAAATCTCGGGATATAAGATTAATAACGATAAATCGGAGGCCCTGAACCTAAGCCTGCCGGAGCCAGAGGTGAAACTCCTCAAATTAAACTTTAACTACCATTGGAGCTCCTCCTGTATCAAATACTTGGGAGTTAAGATATCGAGGACCTACCAATCTCTATACCAATATAACTATCCGGCCCTGTTCAAAAAAATTAAACAAGACCTAGATAAATGGGGAGGATACCAGATATCATGGATCGGGAGAATGATCTCGGTCAAAATGAACATACTCCCTAGATTACTATACTACTTCCAGACCCTCCCAGTCCGCATCCCTGGCTCGGAATTAAAAAACATTCAAAAACTAATCTTCCAGCAATAAACTACAAAGAGATTGGGTAGGACACAGCATTTTCTCCCCGGCAATAGGAAAAAAAGCAGGAGTGGCCATACTCATAAATAAAAATCTCCCCCTAGAAATAATCGACACAGAGAGAGACAGTGAGGGAAGATTCATAGTAGCAGAGGTCAGAAGTGGAGGAATAGACTACCTCCTAGGAAATGTCTATGGACCAAATGACCATAAGACGGAGTTTTTCCAAGAAACTATAAACAAGATACTAAAATACAAACATAGAAACCTAATACTGGGGGGGGACTGGAACGCAATACAGGACAAGTTCCTAGACAGATCAAATCACAACGATAGCATGCCCAAAGACAGCGCCCAAACCAAAAATATGGAATTGATTAAAACAGCACTAGGGATAGTAGACGGATGGAGAACGCTCAACCCACTGGAGAGGGACTTCTCCTTCTACTCCAATGCACATAATTCATTTTCACGAATCGACGCAATATTACTAACACCGAACCTACTAAACAAAATAACACACATAGACATGGGAGAGATAATTATATCTGACCACGCAATGGTACGCCTAGATCTAGATATGGGACTGGGCAGAGCAAGCCCAAACACCTGGAGATTCCCAAATTACCTAAGCAATAACGAAGACTTTGTGAACTACTTAAGGAGAGCCTGGGAGAGATTTGACAACACAAACCAAGAACACAGAGCAAACCCCATACTCTACTGGGAAACATCAAAAGCGGTAATTAGAGGGGACATTATGGCATATGTATCCAGAAGAAAGAAACAGGCAACACAGGAATTCTGTAAGGCCAGTAAAGAACTAAGCGAGGCATTCAAAATATTCAAAACAGACCCAACACCCCAAAACAAAGAAAACTATAGCCAGAAAAAATCCACATGTGAGGTATGGCTAGAAAAAAAAGAACTAGGGAAAAAATCAGTAAAAGAAGCCAATTTTTTCCGACACGGTAATAAGACGGGTAGACTCCTGGGAAATCTTATGCGTAACTACAGGCCAACTGCGCCCATCACTAAAATATATGATAAGACAGAGATAATCACAGAAGCAAAAAAAATAAACGAGGTGTTCAAAGAATACTACAGCAAACTGTATAGGGACGGACAAATAAATACAGAAGCAAGAGATATATTTTTTAAAGATATTAAAATACCTAAAGTAAGTCAAGAAGAAATAGATAGTTTAAACTCCCCTATCACTCAAAAAGAGATAAAGGACACAATCCAAAACCTAAAAAACTGCAAGGCCCCAGGTCCAGATGGCATGTCAGGGGAATACTACAAACTCCTAAAAGAAAACTTGATAGAACCATTACAACATCTTTATCACAAAGCCCTTAAAGACGCCACGTTTATGCAAACAAGTGAAACAGCCCACATAATGCTAATACACAAACAGGGCAAGGACCCCCTAAGACCAGAATCGTATAGACCAATATCACTGATCAATCAAGACGCAAAAATATTCACCAAAATTATGGCAGATAGGTTAGCGAACATTCTTCCATCCTTGATACACCCTGACCAGTCGGGATTTGTCAAAGGAAGATCCGCAGTGAAAAACATCAGAAAAGTACTAGCGGCAATAGAGTGGGTCAGACTACACAAGATAGAGAATACAGCCCTAGTAACAATCGATGCCGAGAAAGCATTCGATAACATAAAGTGGGAACATGTGTTCTTTGTGATAGATAAATTTGGATTCAAGGGAAACTTTAATAACATGTTAAAGGCAATGTACAACACCCCAAAGGCTAGAATAATAGCAGCAGGACACCTATCAAGCCCATTCCAACTATACAGAGGGACACGCCAGGGGTGCCCGTTGTCACCCCTGCTGTTCAATCTAGCTATAGAGCCTCTGGCTATCTACCTGAGACAAATGAAAGACTTTAAGGGGATAAAGATAAACAAAACAGAATTGAAACTATCAATGTTCGCTGACGACATACTAATGTTCATGACTAACCCAGACGAATCAATCAAAAAGGTCCTACAACAAATAGAGACATTCGGGTCATTCGCAGGCTTTAAAATAAATATATCTAAAACAGAAATGATGTACATCAAAAAAAACCCAGATACTAGGACACCATATAATTTCCCTATAAAAGTAACAAAAAAACCCATCAGATACCTAGGGATAATGCTGGAGGCAGAAATTTCCAGACTATACGAGAATAACTTTAAACCTATCATAAAAAAAAATAGTACAGGAACTAAAAAACTGGACGACACTACCCTTATCGCTATTTGGGAGAGCAAGTGCGATCAAAATGATATCGTTTGCCAGACTCCTCTATCCTATGCAGACTCTCCCCATGCTCCTCAAACATGAAGACAATACGGCAATAAATAGAGCGATGACAAAATTCCTATGGGGAAACAAGAGAAGCAGAATAGCTCTAAAAAAACTACAACTACCTAAGGAAATGGGGGGTATCAACCTGCCAAACATCAGGAACTATAACATAGCAAGCATAATGAGACATGTAGGAGACTGGATAAATGATACCAATCACTACTCCTCCCTAGAAATAGAAAAGGAGTTCTCTCCAGAGACCTCCCTGAAAGAGCTATTACATACTAAATGGGGAGATATCCCAGTGACACAAAGAAACAACATACTAATCAAAGATACTATAGTAACATGGAAAACGGTCAGGAAAAAGTTTAAATTGTCACATACAATCTCAAGATATCTACCAATTCAAGACAACCCCAAATTTATACCAGGGCATACCCAAACATCATTCCAGATTTGGAAACAAAAAGGGATTACTTGCCTAAAAGACGTGATTAACACAGACAAACAGGAATATATGACATTCCAGGAGCTCGCACAAAAATGGGACATCCCCCAAAACCTAATACATGCTTTCTCATATACACAGTTAATCAGTTTCTGCAAAAAGCTGACAAATCACAAAATCACAGTACTAAATAACAATAGAATAGACGACTATTTTAAAGCAAAAGAGCAGGACAAAAGTAAATTATCAGAGCTATACAGCATTATCAGAGATCAAGACATAGAGAGCACACACGCCAACACACTCAAGGCATGGAAAAAAGATTTCCCAGAAATACAAAACATGGAACAGCTAATACAGGGCATACACAGGGTGCACAAGATCATACCGTCAGAGACATGGAGAGAAATGCAATACAAAATAACACATAGAGCATACATAGCATTTAAACGACAGATAAAGACCAGGACAGAGGACACCACGTTTTGCCCAAAATGCAAGACACCAAAGGCGGACCTTAAACACTGCCTCTGGACATGCATACATATATCTAGATATTGGGACCAAGTGCTAGACTATATGAAAACAAAATTAAAAGTCTCATGGACAAAGGACCCAATACCTATTATATTTGCAAATATAGAGAACTGGACGGAGGGCAAACAAATCAGCAGAGCAGTAACCAGACCCACAGAGATTATACTACTAGCGGCAAGAAAGACCATTATGATAAACTGGATACAAACACAACAGCCCTCAATGGAACAACTACAAGACACATTATACAAACTAATGACAATAGACAAACTGGAGACGTCCACAGACAGAAACAGAACAACGAAAGAGTTCCGCCAGAGATGGGACTGGTTCCTCGAGGAAAGAGACTCGCAGACAGGGGACAGTCTAGTTCAGGGTAAAGACTGGAGACAGAGGACGGAAAGGGGTGAACAAGACTAACACGACAAGTTAGGTTAGAATACAAGGTTAAAGTTTAAGGTTAATTAGATAGGAATCGAGCTGGAGTAAAACGTATACAAAAAGTGTAATACAAGTATGTAATGAGGGAAACAGACCCGGAGAAAACACAATCGCTCGCACTCAGAGCAAAAAAAATGAATCCAAGCTTGAATTCAGAGTTAAGAAAAATGTATGATCAATATATGAAAAATATGTAAACAATATATGTGAACAATGTGCGACACAATGTACATGTAACAGCACAAACTTTTTCAAGTTGTTCGCCTGTATACTGAAAATGTACCCAATAAAAAAATATTTGTGAAAAAAAAAAAAACTAATCTTCCAATTTATTTGGCAAGGCAAAAAGCTTAGAGTCGCCAAAACGGTTCTCTTGGCCCCAAGGGGGAGAGGAGGACTAGGAGTTCCAGACATAACAAGATATTACCTGGCCGCTCAACTACGACAGGTAGTGGTGTGGAACGCTAGCCCAAATCAATACTGTTGGCTAGGTATAGAGACATACTACGCTGGGACGCCTTCGCTGCCAGCTTGCCTTTGGTCCATGAGCAGGGAAGACATGCTGAACAGCAAATTTAAATTAGGCCCGATGAGACACACATGGGAGACCTGGACGAAATGCAAATACAAATTTAAGCTCACGACACCCCACTTCCAACTCGCACCAATTCATCAAAATCCGAAATTCCCACCTGGATGTGAGCCCAATTTGATCAATTTAAAGCTAAAAATATTAGAGCAATTGCCGACCTCATGAGCCTCGGGGAGTTCCTGAGCTACCAAAACTTACAGACCAAATATGAGATAGTAGGGCTAAATGTTTTCAAATACCTACAAATTCGGCACTTTACTCAAACATTATCCCCAACGTTGGAATTTCCCCCTCTCACTGGCTTTGAACGGCTCTCCAGAGAGACCGGCCACCAGAAAGGTCTCATAACACAAATTTGTGCAGAACTGGAGAGGGCCTCAGAAGCCCTCACACATGACTATATGCTGCATTGGGCAGCAGAATTGGACATATTTATAGACCGAGAGGACTGGGAAAGTATTTGGGAAACAGCCTCAGGAACTTCCATATGTACCACAATAAAAGAAAATATATATAAAATACTGTTTCGCTGGTATCTCACCCCAGCCAAAATAAACCAAATCTACCCCCTGGCCTCTGACCTGTGTTAGAGAGGCTGCGGTCAAAAGGGGGACATGGCTCACATTTGGTGGACATGTCCAGAAATTCAGAAGTACTGGGAAACTATACACAATCTCATAAAAGAGGTCACAGACCTCACAATACCCATTGAACCGCTGACCTACCTATTGGCCAGGCCCCTAGAAACACTGGACCGACCAACAGGCAAGTTGATCTCCTTTATTCTTACCGCGGCTAGATGTGCAGTGGCAGCCGCCTGGAAGAAAGTATTCCCCCCCTCCAAACAGACAGTAATAAACAGAATTCACGAGGTAATGGAAATGGAGAGACTGTCAGCATTTCTGAAAAGGTCCACTACCTCCTTCTACAATATTTGGGACCCATGGTTCACTCATATGGCCCTGACGCACAGAAATGCCACATAATGATAGAGGAAGGAACCAAAACAGGCAAAGGAAACAAAATGAACACGCCAAGGTGAGGGAGGACTACAACCCTCCCCCTCCCCCCCTCTCTTCTCTCTTTTTCCCCCCTCTTCCTTCCCCCTCTCTGCTTCAATCCTCACGTCACCCCGACAGACCCTGAAGGAACAGGGGAGCGTTGAGGCTTTTCTTTAATATGTTAAAAATTGTGTTAGGCCACAAATGGACTGTAATAGAAAATATGTGAAATGTTACAACTGCCTTATAAAAAATTTGAAACAAAAAAAAGAGAAGCAGGGCTCACTGCAAATCCCAAAAAATGTGCCCTGGGTAAATCCACTACAAAATACTTGGGCTATGCCGTTGGGGGAGGGATAGTAAGGCCACTAGCTAGCAAGTTGGCCGCCATAAAGGAAGTCCCCACCCCACAGGCAAAGACACAGGTCCGCTCCCTTTTGGGGTTCATAGGGTATTACAGGCGGTTTATCCCCAATTTTTCAGAAATTTCTGCACCCCTAACAGATTAACAGATCTGTCAAAAAAGAGTGCCCCGACCCAAGTTAAATGGTCTTGGGAATGCCAAGACGCCTTTGACATGCTAAAAAAGTGCCTATCAGAGGGCCCCGCTCTTTGGAGCCCAGATTTTAAAGAGCCCTTCATCATCCTGATGGATGCCTCAGAGGTAGGACTGGGAGCAGTGTTGTCCCAGCAATTTGATGGTGTTGAACACCCCATACTGTTTATCAGCCGGAAGCTGTTCCCAAGGGAAGTGAGGTATTCCATCATTGAGAAGGAGTGCCTCGCTGTAAAATGGGCAATTGAGGCCTTGAGACATTATGTTGCCGGAGTACACTTCACCCTGGTCACTGACCATGCGCCCTTGAAATGGTTAAACACCATGAAGGACACAAATTCAAGGTTGACCAGTTGGTATATGGCCCTCCAACCCTTCTCTTTTGATATACAGCATAGACCTGGAAAGGACCATGGAAATGCCAATTTTTTGTCAAAAGAAGGAGTGGAGGGTCGGGCTTCAGCCGTGTGGGACCCTAGCCACACACAAACAGGGGAGGTATGTGACAGGGTGAAGTCAACCCCTATCAGTTATGCCTGGGAAACATATGTCTGAGTGCTTCATCCAGCACTCAGAAGGTTAACTCAGGAGGAAGCTAGGTAATCAGGAGGTAAGCTGATACCTGTTAACAAGCTAGGTATAAAAGGACGTTGTTACTGGCAGTAGCTGGCTGCCTTAGACCTGAGAACTCTGCTATCTGAGCTGCTAGCCAGACGGATTCACCAAACTAACTACTTCAACCAAAGTAAGACTTGTTCATTTGTTTTCCTGACTGCCTAAAATACACTTACGGTTTGGTAAATGGTTTAGCCAGCCAGCCTGCTAGATAGGCCTGGAGTGTTAGTCAGTTCTCCCAATGTGGAGCAGGATTTGTTTTTGTTTAAAGGGACAGTGTACCCACATGTTATGTTATGCTGTGGAGAAATAAAGCCACTGAACGTTTTCATTTATCCTGAAACTACACGTGTGGACTGTTCCCTGACCTCGGCTACAGGCCGTCCTGCCACAGGAAGGCTATGGGGTAATCATTAAAATGATTAGGGTTTCTGTATTTTAAACTTTCATAAAAAGTAATGAATGAAAGTCCCCCTCTTCTTGGTGTATTAAAATTATAAGAGCAAGGGCATTTACATTCAAGCGGGTGGAGCAGTGAAAAAACTTGATTCACAAGTAACACGATCAAAAGGTATATGGCAGGACATCCCTGCAAGTGAGTCATGCATAATTTAACCCCGGACTTCTAAGGCACCCTGCGGGGATGGTCCCAGAATGTCTGACCAGGTCCGGAGTTAACAAAGGACTTGACAGGTTAAAGTGCTAAGTGGGGACGTGGAGAGGTAAACAGTTTGTCCCTGATAGATGTCCAGGTTTCAGGGGGCAGGGAGACAACCTGTCACCAGGGAAGTGTGCTTGGCTAGGTATGCTAAGCAGCTTAGGGCCGAAGTTAGCACATGCCTGTGGCATACCTTGAAGCCTTTGTCTGGCTTCCTGAAGTATGGGCGAACCTTGCCAATAGGTGGGATGTTTTGTTCCCACACTGCGATTGGTTGCACAGTGTAAAGATAGGACTTGTGAGGTTTTAAAAGTGTGTGCAGCCAGTGAGGAGGTAGATTCAACATGCTGTAAAAAGATTCATCTTAGATTCCATCTAAGATCTTCCCTGTAACCAGATTTAACATCGTAACTAAGTAAATGTATTTTCGTATTATTTTGTAAATCAAACTGTGTGTGTTTATTGTGTGACTAAATAACAATTTATTTTATCTCGCGTTTTTCTCAAAGGATCCGGGTATTTTTGTGTTAAAAGCATTGGTCTTCCGTGACAGTGGCGTACAGAAATCTTGTCTTTGATTGCATCTAATAATATTATAATGTCTTCCTCGTGTGGTATTGAAGTAGCCTGCACATCTAGAGTACTAAACATTTCAATGGTTGTAATTTATTAAGTATTCAAAAAGTGATAGGTTAAGGCGCTTAAACACATATATATTAATATAAATAGTGATCTAAGGTGAAAGATAACCTTAAACATACATTACAAGATTTAGTATTGTATGTGTCAAAAGGAGTGTAACAAATAATAAATAAACATATTAGTGTGACTAATCGTGATGTGAAAACAAATGTAAAGTAATACAAATGGTTCAAGGTATTATCTTTTTGTGATTGTTGAAATCTCAGGACCTCTAGAGGGAATTTGGTTCGAATTCCCTTTAGCATGTACACTTTTCCAGAATCCAGAGGGAGCGTTTCTCCAAATCACCCAGAAAAGAAGAAGAAATATATAGTGTGCACCTGGATAAGATTGCTGCATTTTTAAATTACCTGAAAATTGCAGGGAACCCTTTAGAGATGCCTGGGGAACCCAAGGGTTCCTAGGAACCCCTGTTTACACTGGCATAGTCTATTCTGTCTCAGGGTCACTTCCCTTGTATAGGTGCATTCTGTAATACCCATATTTGTCAGCTGCCACATCTTGTGCCATATTTTGTTCTATTCAGCAGAGTTTACGTTTCAGAGATCTAAAGAACAGAGGGTAAAGGACAAACCTTTAGAAAGAAGTTAAGTTCAATTAAGTGTCTATTAAATATATTTACTGCTAACATCTGAGCTTGCTGTTTCTTAAAATCCGTTGGGTGTCTGTGCCCCTCCTGGATTTCTTATGGGGCCTCTGTCCCATGAAGTCTGTGCTTTTTTCTAAAAAAGGCTCAGTATCAATTGATGAAGCTGACGAAGCAATGCTTTAACTCCTTGTGGCTGTGCTGAGCTGGTTCCCCTGAGGAAGTGTGATGTGGCTTGGTGAGAGGCACATAAGATAGCATTCACTGATATTATAGGTGACACATATAAAAACATCCCATGAAGCCAAAATGTTTAGATCACAGCAGAGCACTGTTGATGGAAATCAGGCCCAAAGAAACATGATTCTACAATTTATTTATACAAATGTTTTACCAGGAAGTAATAATTGAGAGTTACCTCTTATTTTCAAGTATGTCCTGGGCACAGAATTATAACAATACATGGATACATTAAAAAAAAAAAACAGAGGTTATACAGTCAATTCACAGACATTTCATGGACAGATGAGTTGGAAGATAAGGGATAAAAGGGCTGGTGAGTTTCAGATTGAAATAGAGAAGCTTTAACATCACCAAACATCAGTGAACAGCAGCAAATGGCTCACACCCTTTAGCTGCCCTTTGATTGTGCCAAAGACTGTCTGCCTATGGGGCGATGCAGATGTACACTGAAGGGTTCATATTAAATGCAGCTATGAATTCAAAGTCCTTTGTACTCTTTGCTCATTAACATTCCAGTGGGTGGGGTTGACATTCCACATAGTACAAAAAAATTAACCCTTAGCACACTGGTACTGTATAGAGGGGCAAAGATAATATACCAAAAATGGCACTCTACTTCTAATTAAAAACACGTGTTAACTCAATATTAACATATAAAACCAATTATTAAGTAAATAAGGTGATACAAACAAATCCTTTGAATGCTGCTGTAACCCAGTGCAGGATTGCTCTCTCAGCTCCCAGGTGAGTATGGCGACGTGACGATCAAAGGCAAGCGCAAACATGTGGAAACAAAAGTTATAACTGATGGTACAATATTGTCATATAACAGATAAGTAGTCTTCTCTAGGTCTAGGAATATTATACTCACAAATGTGAGGATGAATCAGTGTACATAAAGGTATCTTTAAGTAGTTCTCTTCGGTGAGGAGGGATTAACTTCAACCGTGATGTAAAGGTAAGTCCCTTAAATGGTTAAACACAGAGAACCAAACATAGTGCGATCTGGATAAAAACTGTATTATAATGGTAATTGTATTACAATACACTCACATGATGTATGCTGTTTAAAAGCATTTAGATACACAATCGATCTCGCCTACGGTGTCTTTAAGCTTTCAGCTTCCCTTCTCCTCAGCGTGCGTCTCACGACTGCGTTCCAGCAGGTGCGGACGTGACGTCAGCTAGGTTGGGGAGTTCCGATTGGCGAAGTGGCTGTGAATCACCTGCACTCTACGCGTTTCACCCTTCTTGGTTTCTTGGTTTCTTCAGGACTCCGGAGGCGAGATCGATTGTGTATCTATATTTTTCATATCTATATATATAAAAATGAAAGTTGATTGATTGTTAGTAGATGTGGGGATTCTCATTGGTCCCTCGGTCCGCCCACCCATGCCCCGCCTCCCCCACGGCTCTCATTGGCGAAGAGGTACGCTGACATCACGGACACACCTACTCCACTGTGACACACACAGACACATACACATAATGGCACAGAGTCTCACCATACCCCCTGAGACTGTCACCCAAGACTCTGAAGCCTAATAGCCTCGAGACTCTCTCCCTGCAGACTCACCCTACACACATGGGATCACCCCTGCGGACTCACCCACCCACCTTGGAAAGTTTAACCCACTTATCACATAAACCGCCTCTGCTGTCCACACCCCCTACCTCAGCACTCCCCTTACTGTCACAAATCACTCCCTCCGCCTTCCCGCCCGCTCCGCGCTCAGAAGCACGATTACTGCCTGCACCGCTACTGCCCACTTTTGGCCCCATCATCATCAAGTATAAAATGAAAAAATGTGAGGCGCTACTAGTGAAGGTGCTAAATATATAAATAAATAAATGAATATATTATTGTGATAAATATAAAGTGCTCAAATGTAAAAAAAATGGCAAACTTCGCTGCTCAACCCTCTTGGGAGAAGATCCAATTTCTCCCGTCTTGAATGGTAAGGAGAAGCTTGTGGGGAGCGCAGGTATCACCATGCATATAGGGAAGAAAATATAAAATAGTGCAGTATATCTAAACAACTAGCAGCAGTTCAGAAGTGTGCCCCGAATGCCCCAGAACCCATGTGGATCCATTCTGTGTTCGATCACGAAACCGGAAGTGACGCGACGGGCCGAACCGGAAGTGACGCAACGCGACCTCGGGAGAGGGGTGGATGCTGTACACCTATGCTGCGCATCAATTGTTACGTGTCTAAGCACTTGATGCTCATGTAAGTGCAATAACAATTGCCGTTTTTGAATATATCATCAGTGAACATACAATGTTGCACTAGAGTTGTCTTTCTTTCATTCTGTTGAGGGTTTGTGCTGCTGACATCAGGGAGTGTATACAAGCAAGATCCCCCTGCACATTGCTGAGTCTTCTTACCACACTATTTGCTATTCAATGCTGTATTACCACTGGGAGAATGTGAGTCCCCAATCATGATTCCTGTTTGAATTGCTGTATTTGTTTAGATATACTGCAGTATTTTATATTTTCTTCCCTATATGCATGGTGATACCTGCGCACCCCACAAGCTTCTCCTTACCCATCATCATCAACCTGTCGCCCGCTACACGCTCAAAATTTCCGGCTCCACACTCCCTCCGCCTTCCCGCCCGCTCCGCGCTCAGCAGGCCCCTTACTTCACACAAATACACAAAAAACACAGCGCACAACGCTCATAGTGCATTAAAAGTATATTAAGACAGTAAATCAATAAGGTAATTATTGTGCGTACATCAATAAAATTCAATTAGGCATTTTGGGGTAAGTTACCCATCCACCAACACTGTGACCCGGATCAGATGTCATCAGCAGGGACCATGCACCAACACTGTGGACCGGATCAGTTGTCATCTACTGGGACTGGAGCTGGTGAGTAAGTCCCAGATTTCGAATGGGTAAGTAGGGAGTCCTTTAACTGTCCCCGGTAAATGTGAGCAGTGTCCAGCCACTTGCGGCTCACTGGGGAGCGGCCGTGTCCCGCGGATCCTCGCGACGGCTGGTCTCTCTCCTTCTGTCCACCGCACCAGCACTTCCGGGTAGTGACGTCACTACAACTCGCGTCACGTCACAGTTCTTCTCCGGTGGCCGGATCAGTATAAAACGGGGCAGAGAGTCAAATAGCACACTTCCAACGCGTTTCGAAACCAGCTCCAGTCCTAGTAGATGACAACTGATCAGGTCCACAGTGTTGGTGCATGGTCCCTGCTGATGACATCTGATCTGGGTCACAGTGTTGGTGGATGGGTAACTTACCCCAAAATGCCTAATTGAATTTTATTGATGTACGCACAATAATTACCTTATTGATTTACTGTCGTAATATACTTTTAATGCACTATGAGCATTGTGCGCTGTGTTTTTTGTGTATTTGTCTGACGTTCTAGGGGGTGCTCTGAGCCATCCCCGGTACCACAGCTGCAGACGCTCCAATCTGACTAATAGGTCACGTAATATATCTTTATTATCACTGTATTATCACTTCACGTGTGTGGTATTGTTTAATAGTTGCGCACTTCCTTTTCACCTTTGTCACCCTTACTTCACACACTTTATGCTTCCATCCCATTCATCCACCCTAAATTTACGCCTTCCCGCCCGCTCCCAAACGCACGATAACATATTAATTGTACACCTTCCATGCACCTGTTACAATTTCTGCCTTCACACCCGCTCTGCGCTCACCAACCCGCTTGGCGGCACCGCTACTCTCAAAAATGGCCGCCTTCCCGCCAAACAATTTCCGCCTTCCCGCCCGCATGTCCGCCTTCCAGCCCGCAACACCCTCTTCATGCCCGATACCTACACACCTTCCCGGCTGGTATGAACACTGGCACCGCTTTTCCTACCCCCAAGCCCCCTCCTCTCCCTACCGGCACAAACCTACAAACTTGTGTGCTGGCGTGCTGGCGTGCTGGCGTGCTGGCGTGCTGGCCAAAATCCATGGACATGCTGCTGGCCAAGAAGAGCTCTGCCCTCAACTCTTCTCTCACCCCATGGCCCGGCAACAAAGGTGAGGGGGGAACGGGAGCACTGGAGAGGGTGTGTGGAAGGAGTGCGCCGCTTCTCACCACCCGGGCCCTGTTCTCTCACCCCTCCCCTCAGCGGGTACTGCCGGGAGTGCCGGGGAGGGGTAGAGAGAGGGAGGGGAAACACGTGCAGGGCCGTCCGCATGTCCGCCTTGCCACCCGCATGTCCGCCTTCCCGCCCGCATGTCCGCCTTCCCGCACAATACCTATACACCTTTCCGGCCGGTCTGAACACTAGCGCCACCTTTTCTACCCCCACCCCCCCTCCTCTCCCCACCGGCACAAACCTCCAAGCGGCGTGCTGCCCAACATCCATGGACGTGCTGCTGGCCAACAAGAGCTCTGCCCTCAACTCTTCTCTCACTCCGTGGCCCGGCAACAAAGGTGAGGGGGGAACGGGAGCGCACGGGGGGGGGTGGAAGGAGCGCAGGCCGCTTCTCACCACCCGCGGGGCCCTGTTCTCTCACCCCTCCCCTCAGCGGGTACTGCCGGGAGTGCCGGGGAGGGGTAGAGAGAGGGGGACGACGAACACGAGCAGGGGACAGGGGGGGGAGGAACACGAGCAGGGGACAGGGGGGAAGGAACATGAGCAGGGGACGGGGGGAGGAAAACGAGCAGGGGGGGGAGGAACACGAGCAGGGGACGGGGGGGAGGAACATGAGCAGGGGAGGAACATGAGCAGGGGACAGGGGGCAGTAACACGAGCAGGGGACAGGGGGGGAGGAACATGAAATTCACCCTCCCCCCCACCAAAAACTCACCCCCAACCCCACCCACCCAAAACTCACCCCCAACCCACCCCCCAAAAAAACCCATCCTCCCAAAACTCACCCCCCACCCACCCAAAACTCACTCACCCCCCCCACCAAACAATTATTAGGTATTCACATCCCGGGCAACGCCGGTCTCTCAGCTAGTATTTTTATATTTGTTATTTTTTGGCTTCTGAATAATGATGCACCAATATTGTTTGGGTATTTAAGTCTATGCATTGATATCTGGCTATACGTGATTATGTTAAATACAGGTGTATCTACATTTTTTTCCTGTTTAATTGTCTATTATGGCTGAACTTGATGCATACACTAAAGTGGATAAACATTTAAAAAACTTAGGAGTGAGCTAGAATTGTGAGGTTTTGTTGAGCGGCAGGCGGATCTGTCTGTCAGTGAGTGTGTGTATATGTAACACACGCACTCACACACTCACACTGACATGCACACACACAGTGAGTGTAAGGCTGCGGACATAGTGCACGCGCGACATAGCGCAAGAAGGCACGCGCCTGTCGCCTGAGCGATCTCTGGACTCCGATGAGACACGCGACCGAGACGTCATATCTGGATCCACAATCAACAACATGGCGCTCTCCAAGAACTTCACATTGTTATTGCTAATGGACAGTTCATTAAAAAAAACTACAGTATTTGATGGTTGCGAAACTAACGTCCATGAAAAAAATTGTCAACGAGAATCCATTGAGGAATTTGCAACTTTGTTCCATGAGCTTCGTAAGCATGACATGAAATTTTTTGAGTACATGAGAATGACAAAAGCTACATTTGATTACATTTTGGAATGGATAAAGGACAAGATATCCCCGCCTTGGACTATTTTGTATCACACAAGTCGTCCAGAAGAAAGGCTCATGCTCGCTTTGAGGTTAGTTTTATGTAATACAATTATTGTGACATTAAAATCTTAATAAAAACTTAAGCTATTTAATATCCCAGTCATTGAATGCAGGGTTTTCAGTGTTTGTATTTTCTTATGTGGCAGTAAGCAAAATGATTCTTTTCTACTAGGCAAAGATACTCAAATAAGACTAATGAATGCTGTAGATATCGATTAAAACATTCCTTTATATACTTCTGTAACACCATTTACCCCCCCCCCCCCCATCGCAGATGGGGACCATGTGGGGAAATACACTTGTGTTACCGGGTGTGGTGCGTTACCTGATAGGCTCACAGAAGGCCTGAACCTTCGCTACTAGGAGCCTGGGGTTACCTGATTCGTCGTACATAGCACCTCCACCTTTTAGGGTTCCCACCTGAGTGGGATGGTCCTCTTACAGGAACCACAATAATAAGACGCACACAGGGTATGCTAACAACTGTTTTACTATTGTAACTGATATTAACTCAGTACCCTGTACCACACAGAATAATGCATATAGCCATACACATAGCAGTGCACCGGGTGCACACATCAACGTTGATATTCCCCAAAGTACCTGGGAGCTGGACACCAACTCCTTGATGTCTCTATGTCCAAACCCACCCACGTGTGTTGGAGATAGCGCTATCCCTGGATGCTATCCCGCACTATTATAGATACCTTCCCGGGCTCCAGCCACGGGTGCCACTATACACTGAAGTGGATCCGCCTGAACCGACGAGACGTCCTCCTACAGTAGAGGCAACGTTTATTCTAACATTTGCCGTAAACTAGCCGGGTTACATTCTGGGTATGTGCTGGGTATGTGCTGGGTATGTTCTGGGCTAGTTTGAGGCACGTTTAAGGTATTTCTGCATTGACTAACGACCCATAGGATTAACACAGCAGGGATCCCTGGCAGTCCAATTCAGTTTGAATGGGACTGCCAGGGACCCCCGCTGTTAATCTGATAGGCTATTAATCAATGCAGAAATGCTGGGGCTAGTTTTAGGAAAGTTTAAGGCATGTATTCACAATGTACCTGGGTGTTTCCTGGTTTTTTTGGGGAATTGCCACTGGTTTTTGTTAGAATAAGAGTTGCCTCTACTGTACGTGTGGGGTGAATTCCAGCGTGGATAATATCACCACAGCTCCGCACCGTCTGTACCTTGACGGGGATCCGTCTGCAACTGGCAGGCCACAGTCACTGCTTGGCGTGGCCTCCGAGAAGATAGTCTCTATAACTGAGGGGTCTGAGCCCAGACCCAACAATCAGGCTCCGTGACACTGGGTGTCTCCTTAACTAAACAAACAGCTAAAGGGGCAGATCTCCTTACGTAAGGCCTGTCCCTGAAGCAACCACAAACTGGGAAATGGTAACTTATCTGGGGCCTCTGGGGTAACTAGGCCTAGTGCCAGGGGCTACTGCTCCCTGCACATACACCCTAACTCACCCAGCTCCACTCCAACTGACGTTCCTCGCAAGCCCGCGAAATGTATCTCTTTGCTCTTGCCGAGAATCCTAGCCTCTTATTGGCCACTATGAGGCACCTGGTGCCTGTCTCCCTAGGCCTCATGGGAGTTGTAGTCCCGCGGAGGCTATAGCTGCATTGGGGCCGCGTGCGTGCTCGTACTGCACATGCGCGATTTCCTAATGGACGCTGCAGCTCCCTAGTGTCTTCTGCGCATGCGCGACCACTGTGCATGCGCGCACCTTTGTAATGGCGGCCCCCACTATCCGGGTGTGCCGCCGAGACTCCAAGGACTCGGAGCACTCCCTGCTTCGGCCCCCACCCTTGCAAGCAGCGGGTGGGTCCGTCGCTGCCTCCGGCGGCAACCGCGACCGCGTTGCCCGCAAGGAGGGGGATCTCGGGAAGCTCAAGGGGACCGGGGCTACACTTATTTTTTCATTACAGATTTCTTGCGCCTGGAATACCATTTAGCACCATGGCATTTTCATTTATGATGGGTAAAACAACAGTGGCAAAAATAGTTTATGAGACATGCGATACTATTTAGAATGCATTCCAGGCTGATCATATGCCATTTCGTAGAGTAGAAAGTTTGCATAATGTGTCAAGTAAATTTTACAGCAAATGGAATTTTCCAAATTGCGTAGGCTGTATAGATGGCAAACATATTTGCATAAAGCACCCAAAAAATGTGGGCACCAGTTATTTCAATTATAAACATTTTAATTCTATTGTCTTGCAAGCTCTTGCAGACTGTCACGGGAGACTCCTGTGGCGGGTAGGATCTCAGTGGCCGGAACAGCACGAGCGTAGTAGGGGTCACAAGCAGGGGTCCGAGGCAGGCGGCAGGTAGCAAAGTCAGGTAACAAGCAGGGGTCCGAGGCAGGCGGCAGGTAGTGAAGTCAGGTAACAAGCAGGGGTCCGAGGCAGGCGGCAGGTAGCGAAGTCAGGTAACAAGCAGAGGTCAGCAACGAGGAGACTGGAACAGGACAGGCGGGGCGGGACAGGGACTGAGAACAGGGAGCAGGAACAAACAGGGACAAGCCAGATTACTAGCAAGGGCTTTTACTGTGAACAGACTCAATTACAGGTACAGGTACAGGAACAGATCAGGAATCAAAGACAGGCATGGGCATACTGTAGGAGTCTGACTAGCAAGCAAAGGCAAAACCAACAGACAGGAAGCAAGCTATAAAGGACAGAGACAGGAGCAACAAGAAGACAGACAGACAGAGGAACCCAGAGCCAACAGAAGGCGGCAGCACACCCAGTGGACAAGGAAGCTATGGCTAGGCAGGAGGTCTAGGCGATCCTGACACAGACACAACATGTACACATACACCCTAACTCACCCAGCTCCAACTGACGTTCCTCGCAAGCCCGCGAAATGTATCTCTTTGCTCTTGCCGAGAATCCTGGCCTCTTATTGGCCACTATGAGGCACCTGGTGCCTGTCTCCCTAGGCCTCGTGGGAGTTGTAGTCCCGCAGAGGCTATAGCTGCATTGGGGCCGCGTGCGTGCTCGTACTGCGCATGCACGACTTCCTAATGGCCGCCGCAGCTCCCTAGTGTCTTCTGCGCATGCGCGACCACTGCAAATGCCCGCGCCTTTGTAATGGCGGCCCCCTTGCCGGGTGCGCTGCCGAGACTCCCAGGACTCGGAGCGCTCCCTGCTCCGGCCCCCACCCTTGCAAGCAGCCGGCAGGTCCGTCGCTGCCTCCGGCGGCACCCGCGACCGCACTGCCTGCAAGGAGGGGGATCTCAGGAAGCTCAATGGGACCAGGGCTACACACTCCATCTGGTAAAATCCCAACGACCTCGCTTGGGTAGCAGACTTATAACAGAGCGTTATATAATGAAAAAGGCATTGCATAGGTTATACAACAAATCACGTTGATACCCGAGGCCAGCTGAGTCTCATAGAGGGGTACCCCTAACTGATCGAGTGATTGACTCTTGGGAGTCTGTTGGTGATCATGCTTGGGTACTACAGTCTCTAACCCCAAACTATCTTCTTGTGAGGATTCGGGGATTGCGTCCCTTGCGGCGCGGTTCCTCCTCTTTACATAACAGTACTGCAGCGGCTGCTGCCTCCGATCTGCCCCCCGCTGGTGCGCGCACCCCCGCTCTGTTTACAGAGCGCGTGCGCACTCGCGCCTCTTCTACCAGGTCACAGACCTTAGCTCCACCCCCTCAGTCACGCCGCACCTCCGCTGCGCGCGGCGTGCACGCGTGACGTCGCGCAACGAGCCCCAGCTGCGAGTCAAGATTGCTGTGAGCCCTTGTCTCCTGCAGCCTATCCTTTACATCTGCTGAGGCTCCACCTCCACTCCGCCCCCCTCTCCTACTGGTTCCTGTCTCCTATAAGAAGCTTCCTTTTCCTGTCATACCTTGCTGAACATAACCTTGTGTAGCCTTTGCGTGTGCCTGTCTTGTCCAGCCCAGTCTTGTCTTGTTCTCTGCAGTTAACCTCTCGTGTACCGACCTGGCTTTGCATTTGGATTATCTCTGGCTCCTGACCCTTGGCATACGGATAACGACAACGAGTACCTCTCCAACCCCAGACCACAGGCTTACGGACTCCAACTACGTGTACCTCTCCAACCCATGGACCCCGGCAAGTATTGGATTAACCCTTTCTACATACCCAGACCCAGCAACGCTACAAACCACCTTCTGGGCTCGCCTCCGCTACTGTGGGTGTGTGGCACAGTCCTTCCCACCTCAGTGCCGGGGTCAGGTCTTGTTTGTGGGCTCGCGCAAGCGTTACACTTCTCCCCCTGGTAGAAGGACTAGTAAGAGGTCTCGGGGCCAGACCTCTACCCGGCCATCCGCAGCATGGATGATACAGGCCAGGGGGTCTTGCCCCTTACCTCGGTCCACCACATGGTGAATGGAGTGCTCCATAGCGCTCATTAAGGAGGCAATAATTACCAGAGCGGTCACAGCACAGTCTTGGTTCGCTCCAGCAATTTCTTTAGCAGTGACGTCTTCTGGGGGCAACACAATATCTACGTGTAGGTCGTCCATGTCTTGAGACGAAAAAGCTTGAAGCTTCCTCTTGTAGGAGTAAGCGCTGCGCATGGCAGCTGTACTGGATATCTTGATGGGGTCAAATCTGCTCTCTGGTCTGCAGAGATCTTCTAGGGGGGACACCTCCACCAGGACGCGATGACGGGGTGAGCCCATCGCCCGGCTGACCCTACCTTTGGAGCCACCATGCTCCGCGATCACCAGGGAGCGCTCACCCGACACCCCTGGGGCAGTCAACTCACCCTTGTCGTCGTTGGCAGGTACTGATCCCAAGCCTGGGACCGATGGTACCATCGTTGTAGGCCGGACCGGCCGCAGAAGGGTACATGGGCCCACAGCAGAGTCTGCAGTAGGTTGGGGCAATCAGCCCGTTGTCCTCAGCTTCACTTGAGTGGTCCGCCGGCAGGCGCATCACCACGGGTGATTGGCTACTGTTGTCAGTAGAAGAGAATGGGGCTAGAGACGCCTTACCCTTCTTTGGTTCACACATCTGGGGTTCCGGCATTGGAACCGACTCTGGAACCGATTCTGGAGTTGAGTCTGGAACCTCTGTTAGGGCGCACGACCCTCCAAAACTTCCGCTCTTGAGGTAGGTAGCTTAGCCGTATTGACTGGATCAGTAGAGAGGTTTGTCGCCTCTGTCTCTGCGGGTTTCGTAGGCCGCAGCAGCATGGGCTTCAGGAACTGTGCCCCGCAGCAGGCACATTTGGGTCCCCAGGTTTATTCTCCACCTGGGAAGTCACACTGGGTACAAACACATCGTATGCACACCTGATTGTCCACTTTTACCACCAGAAGTTCTATTGGTAGAGGATAGGGGTCAAAGTCCATTCCGCCATACTTACTCAACTCCTTTTGTAAGCACGGGCACAGAAGATAGGGCAGTCTTGTTCCTCTTACTCGCCAAACTCTGTATAACAGAGGGTGCAGTTCGCTGCATCCTATTCCTCCCGGCTGGGGAACAGAAGTTGTGGACTGAGACTCACTATTAGCCTCCCCAGATTTGGGAGCCAAAGAAACTGCTAGGTCAGAATAAATAATTGGGCACCAATTAATCGAACCCTCGGGCAGTTAGGAATTGGGGACTGTCTCCCTCGCTTATGGCATGGCCTACCTTGATTATCATGGCACTCCCCTGACGGAGGGAATCATACCTTCGCCCTATGACCCATGCTTGCGCCAGTCCAGGGAGTTTGCGAACATGCGCCTGGATGTCTGACGCGAATGCGCAAGCAGGAACTCCGCCCACAATGACCAGGCGGTTCGGGGTCGGGCTAAGCTTTGTGGCCCATGCGTGGACCTCCTGCTTTGAGGGCACCCACATAGTGGAAAAATAAATTGGACAATTTGCATGAAAAATAGGACAGGGCACCCCAGGTCTGAGATCTCAGCAGCGCCTCCAAATGTTACACCTTTTGCCCCCCCCTATCACAGATGGGGACCATGTGGGGAAATACACTTGTGTTACCAGGTGTGGTGCGTCACAGAAGGCCTGAACCTCTGCCACTGGGAGCCTGGGGTTACCTGATTCATCGTACACAGCACCTCCACCTGTTAGGGTTCCCACCTGTGTGGGATGGTCCTGAGAAAAACGTAAATAAGAAACACAGTCTGAGGTTATTTTGAAACAGAATAACACGTGAATTTATTCAAGTCAAGTGCACAACGGAGACAGCTTCAAAACAAAAGCTCTCTAAACAATAAACATGGTATGCCATATATTTATACCCTAAATCCTAAAGCTCCACCCCTTTATGGGGGGGCTTGCACGTCACTAAACATTACCTCATTTTGTAATACATAACAATACTAAAGCTGATGTCATTTTGTAATACATAATAATATTGTATAACTGCCTGTCAGCTAAAAACCATTCTGGAGTTAAATGGGATGTGCCTATTCTGTCACCTAGCAATATGTTGTGAGAATTGGTTCTACTGCAAGAATCTAAGCTTATCTCATGGGTTCTCATAACTTTTAGCCTGTTTACTCTTTTAATTTGAAGCTGATTGGATGAGGAAGAGTCAATAAATTTAGCTAGGAGCGAAAAAAATCCATTCTCTGCTTCACACATTTGTTTATGCAGAAATGAAACACAGAAATTAGACACACAGAGACAAGACAAGATGGCGGATTAAAATATTCACACAAAATGGCTTCATCCTAAATGCTGTTATGTTGTTATGCCAGACCCCCTAATATCTCATCTTTGTCAGTCCCTCCTCTGATTCTTTAAAACATTGTTTTTTTAGAATTATTGGTATGATGTTAGTCCAGAAACACGTTGGGAGGCACAAGGGTGCTCCATCAGCTCATAATGCTGCTTGAGGGTGTAGGACAGTGCACGAGGGTGCCTGCCAAATGTAGTCATAGTCTCGTAGTATGGCGTTATAGCCAAATTCTTTTCCAGAGTTAGAACATTGTACTTGGCATCTTCTGTCTTCAAGGGACAGCTGTAGATTGGTTCAGCAAACAATGGCATCATGTCTGCAGAAGGGGTGGCACATTTGTGGATCATGCCTTTGACAAACGTAACACAAACATAGAAGACAACGAGTATCACAATCACACACATTACCGCATTCAACAATTTCGCTCCTAGTGATCCTACCAATCCAGTCAGCCCCAAAGGGTCCCAGTCTGTGTCACCTTCCTTCCTAAGTCTTTCTTGAATTTCTTCTATCTTGCCTAACTCATGCTGTACCTTGCCACTCTGATCTTGGATGAAAACACAACATTGTTCTTTAATTAGGGCACATACACCTCCTTTTGATGCTAAAATGTAATCTAAAGCCATTCTGTTTTGTAAGGCCATAAGCCTGATCTGAACCTGTTCTTGGTTTAATGATGAAAATTAAAAACTGCAAAATTAAGGCCACATCCTTCCTGTAAATTGTTATCTGACTGAACATACATTTTTACACAGGTTTCATTGTTTGGTGGAGACACTTGACCCATAAATTGATTCTTGTTCCTAGTGTGTGATACACCCTTTAAAGAGGTTCCCTTAAAAAAATTGGAAAAATACAGAAATTATACACATAATACTAAAAACCTTATTTTATGCAAGCAACCTTTCTTTGGGTATGCAGTTGCTAGATAAAGGATATGGCATCTATCTCTATCATCATATATTTTCAGCTATTACTGAGAATTGAAGGGGTTTGGTATCTGTGGAAGCGAAATGCATGATCCTCACCCCTGCACGCATTGTATACATCATTCACTCAGAATATCAGAACAGACAATGTCTGCGATGATCAACATGGCTGACTTATGATCCTTTCCTTGTGGCTGACACACCCCCTGGGTGACCCCCTCCTCTCGTTAGAGGTGCAACACACTTCTGGATCAAAGTTTTGCTGCATATGACACATACATAGAGAGTGATGAGTACTGCCAAAACACATACAAGGCTTTCACAAGCCACGCTTCCAGGAAACCAATCCTCCCATCAAGGCTCAATTGTACATACACCTTAAATTTCTAACTTAAACACACTCTAAAGAATAAAAAATATTGAGTCTCTGAAAAATAAAATGTTCTGATAGAAATCAGGAATATTGAGTCTCTGAAAAAATAGAATGTTTTGAGTCTTTGAAAAAATGAAATGTTCCTGATAAGATCAGGCCTCTGCCTGGTATCTTATTTTCCTCGTTGATTAACGGTCAAAGTTTATGTCTCGTCAAAACGTTAACTTGATGCGGCTGTGCTTTAGGTGCCTTTGGTCTTTGGTGGAGCTGGAATGAGCTTTACTGTACTTTGGGTCCAGGGAAAGAACTCTGCCACTTTAATTGCTATATTGTTGGTTAGTATGGGCCCTTTCATCTGGGATGAGGAGCATGCTTGTTTAGGAACTACTTGACCTTTAACTCCGTCTCGCGTAGGTGCACTTTCAACTTTGCCTAGAGAGACTCAAAAAATGTATTAGTGGCATACAATACTTGTTAATTGTTTTATTACCAATAGATGGTCCTTAATTTGTTCCTTTGCCTTAATTTGTTCCTTTGAACTACTGATAGTCATAAGTCATCCCATAAGTGTCTCATAGGGAGATAATTTATACCTAGGAACAAATTCTTGTATCAATGTGTTTACTACTGTCTTAACATCCGCATATAGACAGAGGTATCTCCTATTAATGCTCCTCATATTTAAAACTAAGCAGCTAATGTGGACTTGACTGTACTACCATCTAAGTTCCTAAGACTTTGGGCCTCAGCCATTGTCAAATCAATTGCTTCCATAATCAACTCTATCCTGTCTACAGGCCATACCCCTAAGACCTGGAAAACTACCAGAGCTGTCCCAATCTTCAAAAGTGGGGACAAAAACACTGTCTCAAACTACAGACCAATATCTCTTCTCCCCATACACACTTGCTCTCATTCATGCCTCACTGTCATCTCCTCCGATGCAAATGGTATCAACCTTTTCATAAAATACTAACTAACCTTAAAACTTGCCCCACAAATTAAACATCCCAATAGCCTGCACTCATGGCTATTATTTCACACACAGTCACTCCTACCACACCCATTGTGGCCAAGCACTGCCATCTACAGCACTTATTCCCTCACCTGCTATCTCTGTAAATTCCCCTCAAACCTTAGATTGTAAGCTCTTAAGGGCAGGGATTTTCTTTCCTATTGTCTGATTTTGCTGCACTTATTATTCTATTATAATTCCCTCTACTGTATTCTTTGTGAAGTGCTGAGTACATTTTTGACGCTGTACATAAATTCATACACTACAATACACTACTATCCAATGTCATGGACAAAAATGTGTTCACTCCCAATTAAACAATTACTATACTAAGACAAATGCCCCTAGCCAATTCCAGTCAGGCCTCCACCCCAAACACTCCATTGTAACTATTCTGCTAAAAATATGAAATGCCTTGCATATAATATATATATCCTGCTCACTTATGTAACTGCATTTGCAACTATGTATCACCTGTCCTTTAACTCTATACCTAGAACATATCCAAAAACGAGAGGTGACTCCCAATGCACCACTTTGGCAAAACATACTACAAATATTTTAACAATAACTACTGCTTATAATAAAATAGAACACCTATGGAAAAAATAAATGGTTAAAAGTTATAAAATATATCACATATTCAGATAATAGTCAAATGCTTTTGTATAGGACTTCACACTAAATTTCTTGTAATATAATCTCTTTGCACAGTGCCGAACACACAGACAGCGTTATTTTTTAAAGACAAAATTTCAGAGCTTGTTTATCTTGGGCAGTTTGCCAGCCCGGGCGTTTCGCCAAAAAAGACCTTGAGTGCAAAGCAGATAACAAAACAGTTTCTCCGTCTTCTAAATATTAATTACTGGATTGAAACTTCAGCTCAAAGTTAAAAATGGAGCTCTCTCCACAGCAATAAAACCGAAAAAATGTATGGCCTCTCAAAAATAAAAATATGGCCTCTCAAAAATAAAAAATATGACTTTTCAAAAATAAAAATATGGCCTCAAAAATAAAAAATATGACCTTTCAAAAATAAAAATATGGCCTCTCAAAAAATAAAAATGGGACAATGAACTAAACTGAGGTTAGATCAACTTATGAACACACCCTATATAATTTAAACAATACGTGCAAGCTTAAAATCTCTCCAACATATCCTAATCCTATAGAAATGCAATTGACATGTTTTTACTGGTTTACACACAATACAGAAAACACAATACAGACACACAAAGTCTGGTTCAAAAGACCTATTCGTGTGGCCAGTACGAACAAACCCTTTAAATTCCATTCTTTTTCTTCTACTCTCTCTCTTAGGGCTGCTCTGCAATTACTGGCAACATGTCCTACCTTTTTACACTTATAACACTTTCTGTCCCTTCCAAACACTTTCTTTTTCACTTGTTATTATATTAACTTCTGTCCTGGCAATGGTAAAAATTAATGCAGCGGGACCCTTATGTCCCTCAACATAATTCTTTTGACCCATATTAACGTAAGGTATGTTTCCCTGTGGGATTCAAAAACACACGAGACGGCGCTCCCTGTGCTTATCAATCCCACAGAAAAAGACCCCTCTTTCATTTAAACATCTGCGCAATTAGTTGATAATAGTACAAACAGTGCCATTCACTGGCCAACAAAATATATTTATATTGTCTCTTTTCGTTCTCTGTATTCATTCTTTATTATCTTTGTCTGCAGACACACAATCCTTTGAGAATTTTTGGTTTCCCATTATTCCCCTGTTACAGAAATCAAATTTAATTGACCTGTACAATACTTCTTCGGTTACAGAAATCAAATTTAATTGACCTGTACAATACTTCGGCTACAGCAATCAACTGTTAATTTACCTGTACAATTTAGCGTTACAATAATCAGCGCAAGCTGATTACGTACAACTCTTTTGGCATGTTATTGTTCTGAATAGTGTAAATATGCAGATAAGAACCTGTCACAAGACTGTTCCCCAATCACATTTTCTCTCACCATAACTATACCAAAGAAAAACTTGAATCACTTCAGCGGGTCCAACCCAGTCCTGATAAACCTTATACTTTTATAACATGGATACAGATAAGACTTTCTAACCAGATCTCCATGAATAACTCACTTGGTATGTAAATGACAAAACAGAGCAAATGTACAATCAGGGACCCGTCCTGCTCAGACAACAAAAGTATTTATCACAACCCAGGACGGTCTGAAAACAATCCCTTTAAGCACACAAACACTCACCTTCATCACCAAAACACCAAAACCTTTAACGGGACTCTTACCTTAGCCCCTAACAACTCTTAACAATTCTTACACTTTAAAATGAATACAGGAACAGAGAATAATAAATTCACGTGAAACTGCTAGGGATTCTTACTCGTCACATCAGATAAGACACCGTTCAAAAATCAGCTCCACGCACCACTCAAAACAATTTAATCAGGCTGTTTGTCTAAAAAATGCAGGTAGCCTTACCTTGATTCATATGAGCGCTCAGGTTTGAGTGATGGAGAAGTGATTCATCCGGGTGCTCGATTCCGATGATATTGAGTCCCTATGAGGATTGCGCCATCTGAGAAAAACGTAAATAAGAAACACAGTCTGAGGTTATTTTGAAACAGAATAACACGTGAATTTATTCAAGTCAAGTGCACAACGGAGACAG
Source organism: Ascaphus truei (assembly GCF_040206685.1). NCBI lineage: Eukaryota > Metazoa > Chordata > Amphibia > Anura > Ascaphidae > Ascaphus > Ascaphus truei. The sequence goes on along the minus strand of NC_134487.1, from coordinate 210,269,362 downwards.
CTTCAAAACAAATGCTCTCTAAACAATAAACATGGTATGCCATATATTTATACCCTAAATCCTAAAGCTCCACCCCTTTATGGGGGGGCTTGCACGTCACTAAACATTACCTCATTTTGTAATACATAACAATACTAAAGCTGATGTCATTTTGTAATACATAATAATATTGTATAACTGCCTGTCAGCTAAAAACCATTCTGGGGTTAAATGGGATGTGCTTATTCTGTCACCTAGCAATATGTTGTGAGAATTGGTTCTACTGCAAGAATCTAAGCTTATCTCATGGGTTCTCATAACTTTTAGCCTGTTTACTCTTTTAATTTGAAGCTGATTGGATGAGGAAGAGTCAATAAATTTAGCTAGGAGCGAAAAAATTCCATTCTCTGCTTCACACATTTGTTTATGCAGAAATGAAACACAGAAATTAGACACACAGAGACAAGACAAGATGGCGGATTGAAATATTCACACAAAATGGCTTCATCCTAAATGCTGTTATGTTGTTATGCCAGACCCCCTAATATCTCATCTTTGTCAGTCCTCTTACAGGAACCACAATAATAAGACACGCACACAGGGTATGCTAACAACTGTTTTACTATTGTAACTGATAATAACTCTGTACCCTGTACCACACAGAATAATGCATATAGCCATACGCATAGCAGTGCACCGGGTGCACACCAACGTTGATATTCCCTAAAGTACCTGGGAGCTGGACACCAACTCTTTGATGTCCCTATGTCCAAACCCACCCACGTGTGTTGGAGATAGCGCTATCCCTGGACGTGTTGGTGCACTATTATAGATACCTGCCCGGGCTCCAGCCACGGGTGCCACTATACACTGAAGTGGATCCGCCTGAACCGACGAGACGTCCTCCTACAGTAGAGGCAACGTTTATTCTAACATTTGCCGTAAACTAGCCGGGTTACATTCTGGGTATGTGCTGGGTATGTGCTGGGTATGTTCTGGGCTAGTTTGAGGCACGTTTAAGGTATTTCTGCATTGACTAACGACCCATAGGATTAACACAGCAGGGATCCCTGGCAGTCCAATTCAGTTTGAGCTCCGTACAGGGATTAAATAAATTCAAAACCATCCATATACCACGGCTGATAAAAAAAAAAATACATAATTGGCAAATCAATAAAGACCAGCTCAAAAGCTACACACTGATGTCAACTTTATAGCTTCCAGCCCAAGAATACAGTAGTGAGAGCCTGGCACCACAGAAGCTTGCTGTTGGGCCTACCCATCCAAATACCCAGACTGGGTGGAGAGCCGGCAGGGTACGCGGCCCTCAGGGATTAATCAACAGCAGGAGAAATAGCCGGCAACTTCTCCCAGCATCATACCACATACGAAGGTAAGGGTGCAGCGGAGGTCGGTGGAGCAGGCCGATTGGGAGAGGGCCCGCTAAATACCCTGAGTCCTTCAACACACTGCGGCCCATCGGGGCTGGGACACAATAGCGCAATCTGGGGTATGAGCTGAGTACACAGGTCCCTCCAGCCCAGGCAATAGATACCAACCCCAAAAATAAACTTAAAACCCTGCTCTGACCTGTCCACGGCTCCCAATCGAGGCTCGCGTGATGAGACAGAGCGGCCATCTTCTCCTCGGGGACCCATGGAGGAGCTGTCCGAGCAGAGGATATCGGCCTACTCAGGAGGTTGAGACTCACCGTGGGGTCATGTATTCTCAGGGGAGTACCCCAGGGAGAGCGGGGCAAGGGACGGCATAGAGGATGGAGAGGCTCCTGTTGGGGCTCTGACTCGGCTGGGTGCCGCAGCAAAATGGCCGCCACTGCCCAGTGCAGGGAGAAGAGTGCAGGAGTGGAGGGAGGCAGCGCACAAGACTTCCCTCCTTCCCGGCTAACGGGACTGCCGGAGTGCACAGTCAGGTCTCCCCCCCCTGGATCCTGCTTGTCGGCAGAGTCCATTGCGGAGCCGGGTGATCCCAGCGGAGGTGTACGGGCTGGTAAGGCAAGACACCAAGCTGCATCCTAAAGGTACAGACACTGAGAGCAGCCATATGTCAGTTAGGCTCCGACAATTAAGGGACAATAAACCCCAGCTCACATCAGGAGGGAGTCCAGACACCAATTTGACCCGCAGCCAAAAGAGCACCAACACCCCTTATGTCAACTAGCTGTAAAATACAATCTATAGACTATGGACTACTAAATTCATGAAGCCCGCCACTTGAGAGCATGTGGAGAGGGGGTGGGGATGTGATGCAGGGTCGTGCAGGCAGGACTTGAGGGGGCCCACGTGAGTGTCTCAATGCAATGAGAAGCTCCTAAAGCAAACCCAAAATACAAAGCTACATTAGAGGAATAACCAGCGCCCATAATCATGCCTCCTCCAAAAACGAAAAAAACGGACGTCCCAGAATTCTTTAAAAATAAACGCGCACCTGCACGTGCACAACTGGGCAAGGAACCTGTACCTACGCAACCAGAGTCAGACCAGGAAGGCAACCTGGACCCAAGATTTTGTACACAAAAAGACATACAGCAATTATATACGAACTTGACAAATGCTTTCCAAACTGAGGTACAAAAAGTTGTGAAAGAGCTGAAACGATGATATTGGAAGACTAGAAGAGTGTACCAATGATATAGAAACGTACATGGTAGAGGCTGCAGCTGCAAAAGAGTATCTCGCCCATAAACTGCTCCGAGTTAAGGAGAAGGTTGAGGAATTAACAGAACAGCAAGAAGATCAAGATAACAGATCACGCAGAAATAACCTGCGCTTGTGTGGAATACCAGAAACAATAACAAATCTTGCAGATTATGTGACCTGACTCTTCCTCATATTGTGCCTGTCACGTGGACTGACCTGTAAAACAATTTTATATTTTTGGGGAACTTGATTGAGCACACAAGTTGAGCAAAATAAAATGTCATTTATTTCCTTACTAGACAGACACACGACAACCTCAGAATATACTTAACAAAAACACTTACTGAAGAGAGAAACAGGATAGAATGTCCAGAAAAGTGCAAAGCACCAGAATATTGTCCATTAAAGTGCAGTCCTTTTGCAAAGGCGCAAATTGCCAGCCCAATCCTTCTGTGAATGGTGCAAATTTCTTTCTGGTCTGTTGGGGTCTGATAGATACCCGCAGCAATAACTGAGTCCTGGCGCAGAGTTATGCCCTTGGTTCCGATGTGATAAGATTCTTTGTGTCCCAGGGTCGTTGCTGCTCCTATCCGCTGTTAGAAGCGTGATGGAAGTCTGCTCACATTATAGCATGAAAAACGAAAGACAACGGGGATAGCTTGGGCAGCATGTATATAGGGTTTGAGAGCCTATCTCCAACATACCCACCCAATCCCCCTCGTGGGCATTTTCTGATTCCCCAATCCCCAACTTGCCCACAGTTTGGAGAGTGGGCATGTAAGAGACGTGTGCAGAGGTACGCAAGGGAGACTGGATTTAAGGTGAACTAAAATAAGGCTTTTATTGCGCCTGCTTTTTTAACACATGAAAATCAAACGTATGCAAAATAAGGGGTTAAACAAAGCTTCTGCTCCACTTGGGAGTATTTCTAGGTAAACATATGCAGTCCAGAACTCCCTTTAGATAGCATGTTTACCAGCCCCAAACATATATTTTGATATGTGCAGATATACAACAGTGTAAGGCCTGGGACATAGTACTGTGAGCCTTCCTGAGCCGTGCAGAGCCGCGCTGAGCAGATGCACTTACCCCCTGCATCTGTCATCAGCACGGCTTTAGCAGCCACTTCCACACGCTTCCGCATGTGTACGGAGGCTCAGATATTTTGGAGAGACAGGCAAATTTAATATTTGCCGCTCAGGGGAGCGGAGGAGCGATCACGTGACCGCTCACATCCAATGGGAGCGAGGGACTAGCCCCGCCTCCCGCCACGCCTCTGTTACGTCTCTGCCACGCCTCACCCCCGCCCCACCCCCACCCCACCCCCAAAGCGCGCTCACTGCTTCGCCTGCCAGGACACAAAAAAGCTCCAGTTTGAGTAGGCGAGCAGAGCAGGAGCGCAGATCAGCGTGGCCCGAGGCACCATGCCCAAGGCCTTAGAAAGTTAAGCTTATCTGTCTCTCTGGTAGCTGTAGAGGGGAATCCTTCTCTGCTCTCCTGGTGTAGCTTTTTTGTCCTAAGGCACATTCATCTTCCAGGTTTTAGAAGTCTTCTCCCCCTTGTTGTCTTGTTGTCTGGCTGTCAGCCTACAGCCACTCAAGACCTCTCTGTCCCTTCCTGGGTCAGCAAACATGTGAGCTCAGGAGTCTCTACTTCCTGTCTCAGAGGCAGGCTTTTTCTGATACCTGTAATCAGCCAGGTGGTGTTGGTTAATTGTCTACCAGCAGTTAACCACCACACTGCTGGATTAGAGGCACATTTTTAACACGGATAAAGTCCCCTGTTACAGGGCACTCTAAGGATTTCTTGCTAACACAGCGCCTGTGCGACATTGATACCTGGCCTGCTTAGCATATGTGTACTCCCCCTTCTACCTGGCGTCTCCAAGGCTTGGAGGGAAACTCAGGGTGTGAGCTAGCCCAGATGGCTAACAGGATCTGCTATTTAACAACCATTCTGGCTAATTCACACATCCTGACTCTGGGGCTTTGATATGCAACACTTCCCTAGACTCACAGGCATTGCCTCAGCATGTGGTCTAAGAAGCTTGCATAGGAAAGTGTCCCAGCTCATAGGTGTTAAAACATTTGGTCCATGTGTGCATTTCAATGACAGTAGAAAAAAGACTCATCCTGCCTGCCCTTTTAAAACTGCAGCAAAAATACACTATTAAAAATACATGTTTCCCTTATCCTACACATTTATTTTTAATGTGTGGGTGCTTGGGGTGTTACACGGGGGCTGCATACCAAATTTCAGGTTGCTGGCCCTTTTCCTTCCCGAGTTATGGCTTCCTCTTGAACTGGCAATACTGGGCTATGGGATTCTCACATCAATTGACTTGCGGTTACGGGGTTCTCACGTCAATTGACTGAGTTCCCACTCCAATTGCGAGTTGCCTTTCAAGACGCGGCATGGTGCACAGAGCCGTATGTCTGAGGCAGCTCAATCCTCATGTCCCACGAGATGCAATACTCAGACTACATTATTTTGATGTTAAAGAAGCATTAGAAATGGAGGAAAGCAGGATCCAAATCTTTGCAGATCTATCGCCAGCAACACTACAGAGATGCAGAAACCTCAAAGCAGTCACGCAATCCTTGCGCGAACACAATATCAAATACAAATGGGATTCTCTTTTCCATCTTATTGTGCTCAAAAATGGTCAACAACTGTAACGAGTGCTCACCACAAACTCTCGGCCCTTCTTTCCTGTAGTCTCAGATCCACTCGGATGCATAAGCTAATGAGCTCATCCAGTTCTGTGTGGCGTTCCTGGGCAGCAAGTTCATTCTTAAGGTTCTCGGACAGTCCTTGCCAGAATGCTGACGCCAATAACTCACCGTTCCAGCTGGTTTCAGAGGCTATGGTCCGAAATTCAACTGCGTACCGGGCAACAGGACGACTGCCTTGGGAAATAGGGAAAAGAGATGAGGCAGCGGTTACCTTGCGTCCGGGTGTGTCGAATACTGTGCAGAACTCTTTGGTGAAGTGACCTATGTTGCAGGTGAGGCCCGGCCTTTGTTCCCAGATGGATGAAGCCCACGCCAAAGCATCATTGATTAGCAGGGACACGATATAGGCCACCATAAATCGCTGGGACAGAAAATGTGATGTCATCAGTTCAAACTGTATACTGTATTACACTGATTAAAGGAACCCACGACAACCAAGAGGTTCGCCGCCATAGCGGTTGGCTGTAGGTAGTCTGGGTTCGGAGGCTGTGTTCATGGGAACAGTTGCGGGAGTAGACACCGTTGAGGGAACAGGGTCAACAGGGGCATATTTTGCCTGGTCAGTAATAGCGTGTACTGCCTGTTGGAGTAGCTCCATATGCCAACTCTTCTGGTCAAGATATTTCTCCATTTTGCTAAACATGTTCAGGACCCGACCCACCTCTGCAGGGTCCATGTTTGTGGGGCTGAGCATACTGTAACGCAGGGGTGAGCAAACTTTTTATGCCAAGAGGCGGCGGCGACAATGCATTTGTTTTCGGGCGATGTCGCGTCGCCGGCACTATAAGCGCAGCCTAAATACTTACATACTTCAACAGCTCGCTCTTGCAAAATTAGGCTGCATCCATGCTGCTGATGAGAGCGGTGACATCACCAACTCTCCAAGCATGAGCACAAGGTGTCCTGCATAATTTTGCAAGCACGAGCGGGGAAGTGTTTACACTTTTTTTTAAATTATTTCTGTACATTCATAGTATGATTGATATAGTGGCAGCCTACCCTCTCACTTGCAGAGGATCGCAGCGAAGCAGGTTGCCAGCGGAGGAGAGCATAAATACAGCGCTATTGTAGGGCAGACAACGTAAGGAGGGCACAACCAACAGGCACAGCACACACATACACACACAATCCTCACATAATCACAACCAACACACACAACACTCAATCACAACACCCACACACACTCAGACAACCAACAGGCACCGCACACACACACACACACACACACACACCCAATCACAACACACACACACCAGTATATATATATATATATGTATATATATATATATATATATATATATATATATATATATATATATATGTGTGTGTGTGTGTGTGTGTGTGTGTGTGTGTGTATATATATATATATATATATATATATATATATATTGTGACAGAAACCAGGGGATGGTAATAAATTCCATATATAGGGCTCCCAGGATACTGAACAGTTTCTGTCCTGTTTAGGCAGAACAGGGCAGCCTCATAATACATGCACTCCATCCCACAGTTTGGCAAATGCTGGAACTGAGGGATGAGGAATCCAGACCAGAGTTTGTTTGCTGCCTGATTTCTGTCACCTGTCCTGCTTATTAGAAATCAGGTACTTAAGACAGATTTACTGTTTCCTCTCCCCTCTCCCCCAAGAGCCTGGAGGCAGGAAGGCTGCTGGTAGCAGAGAGGGGAAAAGCCTCTCCCCAAACAGGTTAAAACATTCTGTTCTTTTTTGTCTAAAACTGCAAAGTTACTTATTTTGTTGTTGGAAGTGGAAAAGCCACTTCCACCCTGAGTTAGGGAAATACCGAAGTTAAGTTATCGCTCAGGTGAGCAGCTTTTTGTTTTGATGTGTTTCTGTTGTATGCACTGTGGCAGTCTCAGTGCCTGGGACTGAATAAACCAGGCATAGCCTGTTTAAAGGAACAGCACGTGACGCCTCGCCATTTAACCTACCCTAAAAGACCGTGTTCTAACAGTCCCGGACAGACGGCGGAGCCCCGGAGTAAGCCGTTTGTCACATATGGTGGAGAATGCGGGCAGAACACTAAAAGGTCTGCGGGCTAAAGAACTTTAAAAAAAAAAAAAAAAAAGTTTTTTTTTCTCTCCAAACAAGATGGAAGACATGGTGAGTGCGCTGGTACGCAATGTCGCTGTCCAGAAAGACGCGAATGAAGCCCTGCAACAGGCGAATTAAACCCAGCGACAGCTGTTAATAGCCCAGCAAGAGACTAATGCAAACCAGCAAGAGATTAATGCAAACCAGCAACAGGCGAATGCAAACCAGCAAGAGACAAACCGCTTGCTGAGAGAGGAGCAACAACGGTTCGCTCAGGGCTTACAGCAGGAACTCGAGATCCTGAGGGAGACTATTAGTAACCTTCCACTGGCAGAGGCAGCCCCAGTCCCGAAAATGATCAGGGCAAGCCACTACCTTCAGAAGATGGGGCCCTCGGATGATGTGGAAACCTATCTTCTCACGTTTGAACGCACGGCACAGAGAGAGGGATGGCCAGAAGCTGAGTGGGCCAGTCTAATCGCACCCTTCCTAAGCGGCGAATCCCAGAAGGCTTACTTTGATCTAGAGCCAGCCGAAGCTAACGTCTATGCAATATTGAAGTTCGAGATCCTCGCCCGCCTCGGCGTAACCACGGCTGTTCATGCCCAAAGGTTCCACACATGGTCCTTCACGATGGATAAAGCCACCCGAAGCCAGATGTATGACCTCATCCACCTCGCTCGGAAGTGGCTACAACCCGAGATCAACTCAGCAAGCCACATCGTGGAACGGTTGGTCATGGACCAGTTCTTGAGGAAACTTCCCTCTGCCCTATGCCGTTGGGTCAGTCAGAGTGACCCCCACAATGCAGACGAGCTTGTGGCCCTCGTAGAAAGGTACAATGCAGCAGAAGAGCACCCGCAACCCATAGTCGTGGAGCAACCCCACTACCCAAGGTTCCAGGACTCTTCCAGAGACGGTAAAAGGGTACCAGGGTTAAGGCCCATATCCAAGTGGCCCATTATAAGTGGCATGACTACTGAACAACTGAAGTTTAAAAGGAAGTTCAAAAGAAGTGAGGAAGAAGTGGACACCCCATCTGGCCCTGATTCCTGCATTTGAACTACGCTGGAAAGGAGGATATCATCAATACCAGACTGCATCATTACTGCTGTGATGCTGCCTTTACCATTTATATTTGCAGTGACTTCACTTCTTCTCAAATTATGCACTTCTTTTTACCAGCCTCAGTATGTCTCTAACTCCATTCATATATCTCCATCTCTCCTTCCTTCACCACTTCTCTGTTCACATGAACTCCTTTCTTACCTGCATCCTCTGACACCACACAGCTATATCCCCTGCACTAAAACACACCCCTACAAATCCTCCTCACACATTCTCTTTCTATCCATGCTTCTCCTCCTTGCTTCTGGGGATATCTCTCCCAATCCTGGTCCCTGTCTTATTCCTACATGCGCTCGTCCTCGCCTGCCAACTGCAACCTCTACTCCTTCTGGTGTTAACCCCTCCAACCTCATACCCATCCCCTGCCACCCTCCCTCCTCTCTCCCTTTCTCCTGTGCCCTTTGGAATGCTCGCTCCCTCTCTAACAAGTTCCTCTCTGTGCATGACTTCTTTCTCTCTCACTCCCTGCTTCTCTTTGCTATAACTGAGACCTGGCTCACTCAGTCTGACTCTGCTCTGGAAGCTGCCCTCTCCTACGGTGGCCTTTCCTTCTCCCACACTCAGCGCACTGATGGCAGGGGTGGAGGCATGGGGCTCCTGCTCTCCTCTCTCTGTCATTACCGAACCCTTCCTATTCCTCCCTCTCTTGCTTTTCCCTCCTTTGAGGCTCACACTGTCCAGATTTTCTCTCCTCTCCCTGTTCATGTGGCGGTCATCTATCGCCCACCTACCTCTACTCATCCCCCTTCTGCCTTTCTCTCTCACTTTGAATCCTGGCTCTCTTTCTTCCTCTCATCAGACTCCCCTGTTCTTCTCCTTGGGGACTTCAATTGCCACATTGATGACCCCTCTCTCCCTTGGGCTTCCCGCTTTCTTTCTCTAACCTCTTCTTTTGGCCTTCAACAGTGGACTGCAGCCAGCACCCACAAGGATGGCCACTACTTAGACCTGGTTTTCACTAAGAACTTCTCTCTCTCCGATTTCTCCATTTCCCCTTTTCCTCTCTCTGACCATCATCTCATCTCATTCTCTCTATCTCGCTTCTCCCCTTCTCTACCTCCATCTACCCCCCGGTTCTGCAGAAGCCTGTGCTCTATTCACTTACCTGACTTTGAGTCCACTTTATGCTCCTCCCTCTCCTATCTCAGCTCTGCTACAGACCCTGACAACCTGGTCAGGAACTACAACTCTGCCTTGTCCTCCTCTCTTGATCTACATGCCCCACTTTCTCTCTGCCGCACTCGCCCTTCTAACCCTAGACCCTGGCTAAATTCCCACACACGCATGCTGCGTTCCTCCACTCGTTCCTCTGAACGCCTCTGGAGGAAGTCTCACACTCTCGCAGACTTCCTTCACTACAAATTTATGCTATCCTGTTTCAACTCTGCCCTCTCGCAAGCTAAACAAGCCTACTTTTCTGCACTAATCAACATACACAAGTTTAACCCACGCCGACTGTTCTCTGTCTTTGATACTCTACTCAAACCACCCTCAGCTGCCTCTCCTTCCTCCATCTCCGCTCAGGACTTTGCTGACTATTTTAAGGAAAAGGTGGAATCCATACGTCAGAACATCCCCTCTGTTTCTTCTTCCCATCCTACACCTCTTCCTAACTCTCCTCCTGCCTTCCTTGACTCTTTTTCCACTGTCTCAGAAGAGGATGTGTCGCTGTTGATCGCCACTTCTCCCTCTACCACTTGCCCTCTTGACCCCATTCCCTCCCATCTCCTAAAACCCCTTGCTCCTACTATAATCCCTACGCTCACACACATTTTTAACTCCTCCCTCTGCTCTGGAACCTTTCCATCCTCCTTCAAACATGCAACAGTCATACCATTACTCAAAAACAGCAAGCTTGACCCTACATGTCTTTCTAACTATCGACCTGTCTCCCTTCTGCCTTTTGCCTCTAAACTCCTTGAACGTCTTGTATTCTCTCGCTTGCTCCATTTTCTCAACACCTATTCTCTCATAGACCCTCTACAATCTGGCTTCCGCACTGCTCACTCCACGGAAACAGCCCTCACTAAAATAACTGACGACCTCCATGCTGCCAAAGACAGAGGTCATTACACTCTGCTCATATTACTCGACCTCTCTGCAGCATTTGACACCGTGGACCACCCTCTTCTCCTTCACATTCTCCATACTCTTGGTATTCGGAACAAAGCTCTATCCTGGATCTCATCCTACCTCTCCCATCGTACTTTCAGTGTCTCTTCTGCTAACACCTCCTCCTCCTCTATTGATCTCTCTGTGGGGGTACCCCAGGGCTCTGTCCTGGGACCTCTTCTCTTTTCTCTGTACACACTCTCTCTAGGTGACCTAATAACATCTTTTGGGTTTAAATATCACCTCTATGCTGACGACACACAAATATACTTTTCAACACCTGACCTTACACCTGCTGTACAAACCAAAGTTTCTGAATGTCTCTCTGCTATATCATCCTGGATGGCCCTCCGTCGCCTTAAACTCAACATGGCTAAAACAGAGCTCCTCATACTTCCTCCCAAACCTGGCCCTACTACCTCCTTCCACTTTACTGTTGGAACTACGATCATCCACCCAGTAGCCCAAGCACGCTGCCTAGGGGTCACACTCGACTCCTCTCTCACATTCGCCCCTCACATTCAAAACATTTCTAAAACTTGTTGCTTTTTCCTCCGCAATATAACAAAGATACGCCCTTTCCTCTGTTGCTCGACTGCTAAAACTCTGACTCAGGCCCTCATTCTCTCCCATCTTGATTACTGTAACCTCCTGCTGTCCGGCCTTCCTGCCTCTCACCTGTCTCCCCTACAATCTATCCTAAATGCTGCTGCCAGAATCACTCTACTCTTTCCTAGATCTGTCTCAGCATCTCCCCTCCTGAAATCCCTCTCCTGGCTTCCAATCAAATCCCGCATCTCACACTCCATTCTTCTCCTCACTTTTAAAGCTTTACACTCTTCTGCCCCTCCTTACATCTCAGCTCTAATTTCTCGCTATGCACCACCCCGACTCTTGCGTTCTGCTCAAGGATGTCTTCTTTCTACCCCCTTTTTATCTAAAGCCCTCTCCCGCCTTAAACCTTTTTCACTGACTGCCCCACACCTCTGGAATGCCCTTCCCCTCAGTACCCGACTAGCACCCTCTCTATCCACCTTTAAGACCCACCTTAAGACACACTTGCTTAAAGAAGCATACGAATAGCACTGTGAACATTCTGAACACATGATACATAAAGCTTGGCCCCCTGCAGACGCACTTACCAGAACTCCCTCCTCCTGTCTCTGTACGTTCTCCCTAACTACCAATTAGATTGTAAGCTCCTCGGGGCAGGGACTCCTCTTCCTTAATGTTATATTTGTCTCAAGCACTTATTCCCATGATCTGTTATTTATATTATCTGTTATTTATTCGATTACCACATGTATTACTACTGTGAAGCGCTATGTACATTAATGGTGCTATATAAATAAAGACATACAATACAATACAATACAAGGGGGGCTGAAGAGCGACGACCGCCTTCACACAGCACCAGCAACAGTGGCTCGCACACTGAGGGCAACAGCCAACACGGGGAGCCGAAAAAAGGCTCTAAATGGGACACAGACTATGTACCTAAATGTGTAAATTGTTATGAGAGGGGCCACACTGCGAAAGTCTGCCCACTAAATGCTGAACCCATGCAATGCAACAGCGTTGAACCTTATTCGCTTTGGTCCCAATGTATGGGCCCTAGCCCAGAGGACCCCTTGAATAACCATCTGTGGGCATTTGTAAAGGTTAATGGTAAGAGGGTTCGGGCACTTCTTGACTCTGGGAGCATGGTCACACTAGTGTCCGAATACCTATTGCCCATTAAGATGAAACAGGTAAACAGTTCACAAAGAGTGGCAATTTGTTGTATACATGGGGATAATCATGAATATTCCACTGTTGAGGGTTTTTTTGAAACAGAGTTTGGTTCTTTAGATTTCAAAGTGGGTATTGTACCCAAACTGGCACATGATGTGTTAATAGGGACCGACTTTCCCCATTTTCTAAAAATGTGGTCCTCCTCTCAGAATAGCACCCTGAGTTCAATAGCGGACCATAACGAAGTAACAGAAGAAACAAATCCTTTCCCTTTTTCAGAAATAGAGGTTGATGAGGGCCCAAATAAGACGGGGGAAAAGGAGGAGTGCTGTAAAATTCCCTTCCCCATGGCTACCTTGGTAGGGAATACCCCAAATCAAGATGTTGAACAGACACTTACCACCCCAGAACAGGATAAGACCCTCGCTGACCTAGAGGTCAGTCCTGGGAGTTTTAAGAAGGCCCAGTGGGAAGACCCCACACTAGCAGTAGCAAGGGGGAATATACGGGACCAGAATAGTACTCCTGGCCAACCAGATAGGTCACTTGCCTACCCCTACTTCGAGGTAGAGAATGACCTAGTATATCAGGTTGATAAAAGGAAATCAGTTACAACTAAACAATTGTTGGTACCACGGACATTCCGTAATGTAGTATTACACCTCGCACATAGTCACCCATTTGGGGGACACCTAGGGGTGGAAAAGACAAAAGAAAAGGTTCTCCAAAGCTTCTATTGGCCTGGGGTTCTGGCAGAAATTACAAATTATTGCTCCTCATGCCCAGAATGTCAGATCACCGCCCCGTTCAAAGCGTACCGTAGCCCATTGGTACCCCTTCCCATTATAGAGGTGCCATTTGACCGGATTGCTATGGATCTAGTAGGACCCCTAATAAAGTCCGCTAGGGGACATCAGCATATATTGGTAATATTAGATTATGCCACCTGATATCCGGAGGCAGTTCCCCTACGTAGCACCTCTGCTAAAAACATAGCAAAAGAGTTAATAGTTCTGTTTTCCCGGGTCGGATTCCTAAAGAGATCTTATCTGACCAAGGAACACCCTTTATGTCCCAAGTAACAAAAGAGTTATGTAAACTCCTAAAAATCAAGCATCTCAGAACCTCAGTCTATCATCCACAAACAGATGGTTTAGTGGAACGGTTCAATAAAACCTTAAAGAGCATGTTACGCCGGGTGGTTGATAAGGATGGGAAAAACTGGGATTGTTTGTTACAATACCTGTTATTTGCCATTAGGGAAGTTCCCCAATCATCCACAGGCTTCTCCCCGTTTGAACTATTGTATGGCCGACACCCAAGGGGCTTACTGGATATAGCCAAAGAGACTTGGGAACATGAGGTTACCCTATACAGAAGTATAATAGAGCATGTTGCCCAGATGCAGGACCGCATAGCTGCAGTCCTACCTATAGTGATGGAACACATGGAAAAAGCTCAAGAAGCACAGAGGAATACGTATAATAAGGGTGCTAGGGTCAGAATTTTTTTTCCAGGTGATAGGGTGCTAGTTCTGGTTCCCACCGTAGAGAGTAAATTCCTTGCTTTGTGGCATGGGCCATATGAGGTCTTGGAAAGAGTGGGAGAAGTAAATTATAAGGTGAGACAGCCAGGTAAGAGGAAACCTGAGCAAATTTACCATATAAACCTACTTAAGCCCTTGAAAGATAGAGAGGTCTTGTTAACCCTAGTACCCCCAGGTCAGTCAGAGAATCGAGAAACTGACCCAGAGGTTAGCATAGCTGAAACCCTGTCCGTTCATCAGAAACGAGAGGTTCAGAATTTAGTGAGAAGAAACAAAGAAGTCTTCTCTGCACAGCCAGGTAGAACTAGCGTAATTGAACATGACCTAGTCTCTGAACCGGGGGTCTGCGTTAACCTTAAACCGTACCGAATCCCAGAGGCCAAAAGAGAGGCTATAAGTTTAGAGGTTAAAAAAATGCTAAAACTAGGTGTAATTGAGGAATCCCAAAGTGGGTGGAACAGCCCTATAGTTTTAGTCCCAAAGCCAGATGGTACAACAAGGTTTTGTAATGACTACCGGAAACTAAACGCGGTGTCAAAATTTGATACTTATCCTATGCCCAGGGTAGATGAACTTGTAGAGAGACTGGGCAAAGCCCGATATCTCACAAACCTAGACCTAACAAAAGGGTACTGGCAGGTTCCCCTCACAGAAAGGGCAAAAGAAAAGACAGCCTTCTCAACCACAGACGGCCTCTTTCAGTATAAGGTGCTGCCTTTTGGCTTACATGGAGCTCCCGCCACATT